>NC_142517.1:135840000-136140000 GCF_057876585.1 Rhinolophus sinicus
AATAAACTTTAATGAAAAAAAAAAAAGTTTAAATGTTCTAATGTCAACTATAGTGGAACTGCCAACTGTTTTTTGTTGTTGTTGTTTTTAAACTGGCTCACAGTACTGCTGTGAATAAGACAAAAGAAAATTTAAAGTATGTCAAAAAGTTGGCAAAAGCACTGGTGCTAGTATAACCCCAAAACTCATAGAAACAGTTACCTATTGCAAGCGAGTAAGTGGATGTACCAGGAGGAACTGTCTAAAACAATATTAATAATAGCTGTACATAGCCATACACTGTCCTTTAAAGATGTTTTCTCATTTAATGGCAGCTCAGTTTTGTGAAATAGATGTTATAATTGTCCTCATTTTACAGGTAAACCAATTGATGCTCAGAGAAGTTAAGTGGTGTATTTATAAGTGCATCACTTGTAGGTTACAGAGCTAGGAAAAGCACCCAGAACCCACAATGCTGTCGTGTGTGCAGATGATATACCAAGAATAACTGCTATACACTTCTAGTAATAATACAGTAATAAAAAAGCTACCATTTACTGAGTACCTGCTATGTGTGAGAGACTGCTAGGCATTTTACCTACATTATTTTTTGCTAATCCTCACATCAATTTATGGTTTAAGTATTATTTTCATGAATTAAATAACAAAACCGAGCCTTATAATTAAGCTGTATGACTTGCCTAAGATTATAAAGTTAGTAAATGATGGAGCTTAGATTCAAATGCAGGTGTTTTTGAAAGCCAAATTCTGTTCTCTACTTAGATTGCTGAGCTACCAAAGGAAGCAAAAGCGGTGGCTAGAAAATGGGAGAAATTTGTGTATAATTAATGATTTTTTTCAAAAAGATGACATTACCCTAGAAACACCTGAGCCAAATACTGGCTCTAAATATGGCAGTGGATTTTATAGCAGTACCAAAGAGTCCCAGATACTTTGCTTTCTCTAGAAAAAGCTAAATCACTTAATATCGTCTTTTTAGTTAAAATAAAAATCACTACCATTTTTCCATTGGATATAATAGTTTCAATATCTCCATGAAATAAAAGAAACTTCTCACTAGGCATATCAAAATATTTAATTGCATCTCTCCTTTGCATATCAATATTACAATGGCGCCCTTTGGCTCCATGGTCTCAAGTCCAATATATATAGCCTAGCATCTATGTTTTCCATATTACAGTCCATGTTTAATTATCAATCGAGCCTTACATGCCACTAGTCCAGCACAAATGCTTCACTGCAGTCATACCTGCAATCTTTTCAACACTCTTAACTTCCTTTACCTTTGTATTTTTGCTCATCATATTTTAATTTGGAGAAAATGTTTTATCGGAATTCCTTTTTAAAAAAATTACAAGATACTGCACAGCGTTTTGCGGTATCTTGTGACTTATCTGGCAAACACATAAAAGGTGATAAAACATCCCTTTACAAGCATGAAAGCACGATGTATAATCACCTTTTAATTTCTACTCAGAAATTAATTTCTCCGAGTATTTAGATAATATTTCTGAGAGCAGTTTTGTCTGCTTACAATTATTATATAACTAGCTATTAAATGATACACTTTGAAGAAAAAAACTATCATGGATGCTGATACCACTATTAAGAATACCAGTCATTGATATTGTTATCACTGTCCTACAAACATGGTTATGGAATAGAACAAATCTATGTAGAATATTAAAATAGGTAGTACCAAAACATCTAGACTTATTATTATCACTTTTCTTGAAAAAATATGGCTTGCATTACTGGGTTTGTCAGAATACTGAAAATGTCATGTCTATCCATCACAAGACATGATGATCTTTTGGAGGTCTGGGCTGAGCAGATGGTCAACGTCTGTCGCCAACATGCCTGCCAGCGTTATACTGCATTTGCTTCTGGTTGCAACGCACGCATCATCAGCTCAGACTTCACATCTCAGAGACAGGAAATTATTTTCACATTGTCGTCATTATTTTCTTCTATTTCCTGACAAGAAACACAACTAAAATATGTATTGCCTCAGTTAAGTATCAACTTGGCAACACTCTTGGCTTTGGAGATATTTTTGTAACTCATAATGAAATTCTTTATCATATGTTCAGGCAGTGGAGAAAAATACCTGGTACTAGCATATGTTATAAGTACTCTGCACTTCTTTTTTTCAAGTCCTCTCTGCTTTGCTGGAAGACTTCCAGTTCTATTAGTTATTGAAATTCTAGGTATGAAATGGGGAGGAAAGGGGCAAATTACTAGCTGCTTCTTAGAATGAAGAATTTGAGAGAGATAAGTGCCTTCATTTTCAAAGATTTCAGACTACAATAGCATGAGCAAATTCATTTTTGAACCTATAGAATTAAATACAAAGGAAAATATATTGAAGCCCACTGTGAAGACCTGTTAAAGCTCAGAAATAAGCTTCTGTCTAGTTGGGAAACAGATTTATTGATTAAGCTAATGTGATCCTGGTAGTGTTTATTTCTTATATTTTTGTAGACATAGCTGCTTAAAATATTTTAGGATAAATTATCAGCCTCTAGTTTGCATTTCTTTAATAGGAACATCTAAAAACTGCAACACCAAATAAATAAGAAAAGCACATCAATTTATTTTCCTCCCTGTTTAATTCAACCATTTGAGCTTTACAAAAACTTCTCTTGGAAAGGGCGTGTGATCTTTATTATAGGAATGTGAAATTCTGCTCATTTCGTCTATGTGAGGCTGAATTTTAAGTGATGACTAAAATCAGCTTCCATCTTTCCTAGAAACTTTATTAACACAATAAAAAGTATTGGGGGTTTTATTTAGGATTCAAAACGATTGTTTAGTGATTCATGAAACATTGAAATGAACTGCTATTTACTTCAATGAGGCAATGGCTTAGCTATAGTATGACTTTAAGTTTTTTCAGGAGCTGCTAATCTATCATGATATTAACTTCAGATTTTTCCAAAATTCCTAATTCCACTTTGCTATAAAAATCTATTTTAAACTTGGAATGCTTAAGTAAAAAAGCTTTTATGATATGGCTAACACAGAACTCTCAAAGGTTATCTTCTGAGTGTGGCTTTGTTTCATCCCACACTTCTGTATACAAAGACTGAATATTTCTGGTGATTGCTCCCCTGGTTTACACAGTTATACTGTCCTACATCTGATTCTCTCCTCAAGCTCACTCCCATAATCTGGGAATATAGTCCATTTAATACTCCTTCCAAGGAATGAGAAGATAGTCTAGCTCTTTTGCATCCTTATTCCTGGATCTCCAAAGCCTTTAGATAATCAGTATAGCGTGGATATTGTCGTACATATTTTTTAAAAAAATCACTCAGAAAGTTTCCAGGTGTGTATAAATCATCTGTATAAATCATTAAGTCATAAGAAGTTAACGTAAATGTACAGTAAATTACTTGTAAATTACCCAATTCCATTTCATCTCAATGACTAATTGTTTAAAGCCCCAATCAATAACACATAACATTGTAGGCCTGAGGTTAGTTGTCAGAATAAAGAAACTGGGTACAGATTTTAGCAATCATTTATAAGTTTCTCTGATGTGATGAGGGTGCTAGCAATTACTTTAAATAAAGTCAGTTTTATTTTTATTTTTAATTGCTATGTGTACTTCAAGGGATTTTACAAAAGTTCTGGTTAATTCTTAAAATAATAACTCTAAACAGAAAGTAGATGGGAAGAGAAGTAGAATGTGCAGGACTGAAAGACTAATAACACATTCTCTGAATCTAACGTTTGCATTTGTTATGCATGTTAGCTTTGGGGTGATGTTTTTTGTGACAGAGCTGAATTTCCTTTTTCTGAAAATGTAGTTTTGAAAGCACAGATGTGATAAGTTAATACTGATATTCTAATGGAAAAAAAATACAGAGAGTTGAATATACTCTAGTCTAGGCTATCATCAACCTGAAAGAATGCTGAATGCATAAAATCACAGCTTGAAACATAAATGAATGAATTATCAGTTCCTATAGTTATACTATATAACTATAACAGGCTTATTAGGATGAGACTCAGAGAATTCTTTTTTAGGTTCACCATATTTGAGTGCTTCCAAGAACACTGAAATGCAAGTGATTAGGGAAACATAAAACCTGTGAAAAATTAATACAACTATTTCTCACCTTCATTTTGGGCAGTGCCTTGAATAAAATAGAGAATATTTTCCCCCATAGGTATTTTTGTTGATCGTTAAAAAAATCTAAAGAAAGGAAAAAAAAAAATATTTTGTATTTGTCAAGTCCAAAAAAAAAAAAAAAAAAAGAAGAAGAAGAATTAGGCCATACTGATCATAATAGAATTATCTAATAGATTCCTCTTGTTTGGACCTCCCAAAATAACATTTCCCAGAACTTTTGAAAATACTGCATTTTAGAACAGTTAGAATGCTCTAGGGAATATCAGATGGTCAATACATAAAAACTAATCTATTATTGATTGGAATGACTGACATCATTATAAAATGGTATTAATTTAGTCACAATCGCATGATTTTTATAACATACTAGGTGCAAAAGCAATAAAAAAGGAAATAGTTATTTAAATGGTTGCTACAATACCTTTAATAGCTATGGATAAAAGAATGGATGCAGAAAAAATAGACTTATTTCTTTCTGTGTGATTTATAGATGATGTAATACAGAATTGTACACCTGAAATCTATGTAACTTTACTAACAATTGTCACCCCAATTAAAAAAAAAAAGTTTCTTCTAAGTAGATGTTTGTAATAAATAATTTGATCCCTGTAACAAAACAAAAATAATACCCTGTAGGTATTATTATTCCCATTTTGTAGTGAGAAAGCTGAGGCACAAGGCCTTTACTTTTAATCACTATGTAGACAGTATTTTATCAAAATAAATTACTTGCCTTTATTATTCGACTACAAGACAAGCTATTTTCATAAATCTTCTAAATGAAGATATATAAAAATGATAATATGGGATAATAAATAGGATGATCGTATAATGTAATATCCAAACCAAGATATTTCTGAGAATAAAAGAAAACTCTTAAAATCACACTGAGACCAAAGCGTCCTTTGACAGGTAACTGGAAAAAGTAGATTTGTTACATGTGTACAATGGAATATTACTCAGCCATAAGAAAAGATGAAATGCTGGCATTTGTGACAACATGGATGGATGTTGAGATTATCATGCTAAGAGAAATAAGTCAGAGAGAAAAAGTTGAGAACCATTTACTTCACTGATATGTGGGATATAAAATTGAAAGTAACAGACAAACACAACCTTATAAACGCAGACAACAGTTTAGTAATTAACAGAGTGGGGGTATGTTAGAAGAGGGTAAAGGCAGTCAAAAACATGTATATGGTAATGAAAAGAAAACTGACTGGGTGGTGAACACAATGCAATATATAGATGATGTATTATAGAAATGTACTCTTGAAACTAATACAACTTTACTAACTTATGTCACGCCAATACATTATATTAAAAAAATAATCACACTGAGACAATAGGAATAAACTGGACTTCACCCAGGCAAATGGGAAAATAGATCAACCTACAAAAAAGTATTATAAAGTAAGGTATAATTAGCCTTTGCAGGCAGAATATGAGAATTATTATATTTCTATGGAAGAAATTATATGGTAGTTAATTCAATGAAAATTGATTTATGCAATCCCAGATTCAGATGTTTTATAAACACACACACACACACACACACACACACACACACACACACACACACACACACACACTATATTCTAAATACTTATTAAAGTGCTAATGCATAGTTTCCAAAACATTATTGTAGCAGAAATTAGTTGTCAAGGATGTCACATTAAATTATTTATCAGCTCACTCCTCCAGAATAGGTAGGTTTAACGAGGATGTCTTTAGGTGTAGCTTATCAATGACCCTGGTAAACAGATGTCATTGTTGCATTAAGTAGTTGTTCTCATACTTTCCTGTATGCTTACCAGATGATAAATAATCTCAGAGAAAGGTACTGGATAACAATCTTTCATTTGAAACCCATAAACTAGAATCAAGTCATAATTCGATAAGACATTTTAAGAGTATTTTTAGAAAATACTTCTTCAAAGGGAACCGTATCTCCAATCTATCCCACAAAGTTGAACAAAATTGATTTTCCGGGATTAATTTGAAGTGATATATTTGGCTTAAGATTGTCCAAAGGGAAGCATATTATTATTGTTTTTCTTTTTTTTAATTAAAATTTATCAGGGCAACAATTGTTAGTAAAGTTACATAGATTACAGGTGGGTGTACAATTCTGTAATACATTATCTATATCTCACATTGTATGTTCACCACCCAGAGTCAGTTCTCTTTCCATCACCATATATTAGACCCCGTTTACCCTCTTCTAGAGCCCTGCTCCTCCCTCCCCCATTACCTTCTGGTTACCCCTAAACTATTGTCTATGTCTATGAGTTTGTGTTCTTTCAGTTGTTGGTCTTGTTCTTTTGTTGTTTTTAGTTTATATTCCATATATCAGTGAAATCATATGGTTCTCTACTTTTTCTGTCTGACTTATTTTGCTTAGCCTTATAATCTCAAGAGCCATCCATGTTGTCACAAATGGTACTATTTCATCTTTTCTTACCACCGAATAGTATTCCATTGTGTATATATACCATAACTTCTTTATCCATTCATCTACCAAAGGACATTTTGGTTGTTTCCATGTCTTGGCCACTGTAAATGAAGCTGCAATTGACAAACCCTTGGCTAGACTCACTAAGATAAAAAGAGAAATGACACTAATAAACAAAATCAGAAATGAAAGAGGGGAAGTTATCACGGATGCCACAGAAATACAAAGGATTATCCAAGAATACTATGAAGAATACTATGAATATATGCCACCAAATTCAATAACCTAGAAGAAATGGACAAGTTCTTAGAAACATATAGACTTCCTAGGCTGAATCATGAAGAATTGGAAAATCCAAACAGACTGATCACCAGTAAGGAAACTGAATCAGTCATCTGAAACCTTCTGAAAAGCAAAAGTCCGGGACCAGATTATTTCACTAGTGAATTCTACCAAACCTTCAAAGAGGATCTAATACCTGTCCTACTCAACCTCTTCCAAACAATTGAAGAAGAGACAATACTCCCTAACTCATTTTATGAGGTAAACATTACCCTGATACCAAAACATGGTAAGAATAACACAAAAGAAAGAAAACTACAGATCAATATCTCTGATGCATACAGATGCAAAAATCCTAAACAAAATTCTAGCAAATAAGATGCAACAATACAGTAAAAATATTATGCATATCATTTTAGGACTGTTAGTAAATACAGACTTTCATTTTGTTTCGGTGATAGACTTGGCTCTAAATAAATGTTATGCATTGTGATAGTGAAACATCCTGTTGACTAATAATTTCATATTTCAATGAAATAATAGAAATATTGAGATGCATTTAATCTAATTCAGTAAAGTACTTGCAAAATGTGTTTGTCTTGACTTTTTTATCAATGATCCTAGTGCTTAACAAATAAAAAACATATAATTAAAAGCTAATATAAAGATCGCCATTCAAAATCAAACACTAAAGTTGTTCCCAGTTAATTTCTAGAGAATTAAATTCTGGAAGCCACCTTTATTGTAAGAATCAAATCTTAAGAGATTTTCCAAGTTAATAAGTCCCAGGTAATGCAGAACATAACTTCCATCAGATATTCACACATTCTAACATCCACATAGAGTATGAGCCAAGGCAAGATCTTCATACCTGGTTCACTTCTTAATCTCTGTATAACCTCAGGCAGTTTTATTTAAATTATCTGAGCTATATCGTTCTTATAATGCAAGGAATTGACACCAAAAATATTTTTGGGTGTTTTATATATCTACGGATCCAGGAATAACTTCTTGAAATGTAGTCATGAGTCAGGTAAGCTCGGTTGATATTCATTATCACAACTAGGGAATTTTCTCTGGAAATAGTCAATGAGACAATAAAGTTCGGTATAAAAAATAAATCTATGATTTTTCATAGCTCTCACAAGTAAAGTTCTTTTATTGATAAATGAATTCTGAAAGTTCAGTCGCTTGGTTTTACTCATTTCTAATGGCTTACTCTATTGAAAATTGGTTTATTCACCTTTCAATGCCATTTGCTATGTCTTATTCTTATCTACTCCCATTCATTCTTTCCTTCCTTCACTTTGTCATTGTACATATAAATAACATATTAAAATGTATTTATTCTTTTCCAGGAATCTTATCCATTAAAATTCTGTATATTTATATTAGATTTTGTGTTTGCATTAAATAAAGTATTTGATCAAAGACATTGACTTTCTCTTAAGTATATGTAGCAATATAGATGAAGCAAGATTGGAGCAAGTGTTCTTACAACTAATTTCTCTACATGGGATCCAGTGCAATACAGAGTTTTAAAGTCAGACTGATCTAAGTCAGACTTCCATTTACTAGCCTCACGGTATTCAATGAGTTATTAATCTCTCAAAGATTACATTCTCTCAATATAAATAGGGTATAGTGATATCTATCATTCAAGTAATTCAGCATACTTCATGAAATAAAATACACAATAATCATGACACAAAATAAATTATATTAACCTATCTCCAAGAAAATAGGTTAGCTAGTTAATTATGTGGCTACGTGCACAGGAGAAGAATGCAAGCTTCTGATACAAGCATCTTAGGTTTCAATATTCGCTCTGTTTACTTATCAGGGGTGCATGACCATGTGTAATTTACATAATAAGTTCTAGTCATCCATTTGTTCAATAGAAAAAATAGGAAAACTAAAACTAATATAGAGTATTATTATGAGATTTACATGAGACAACTTCTGTAAAGTTCTAGCTTTACATAAAAGATGTCCAATAAGGACCAGTTCACTTCCTCTCCCCTTATAGAGATTAAACCCTGGCCCACAGAACACTCCTGCAAATTATTTATTCATTCAAAAAGTATTATCGCACATCTCCTATGTACAAGATAATGCAGATGTATATCCACTCTTCTGTAGTCATAGTACTGCAAAAAAGAGATAATGTATCTAGTCTCATGAAACATCAATTCTACGAGTCAGGACGACAATGCAAACAAATAAAGGAATAAATAATCTCAGACAGTAATAAAGGCCATGAAGAAAATGAGGGTGATGTGCTAAAAAATAATTATGTGAGAGGGAAATTTAATTACTAAATTGGGTGGTCAGGGATGGTATCTCTGAAAAGGTGATATTTTAGCAAAATAAAAGAAGGTTGTAGCCACATGATAAATTGGAACAATAGTCTTTGACAGGAAAAAGCAAAGTGTATTTAGATGGACATCAAGATTAGATATTAGATAGCTGTGCTATATTTGTTGTAGGGGCATTCAAGTGATATAGAAAAGCAAAGGTAGCAAGGCGGGAGAAGGAAAAACACAAATAAACAAAACAAAAACCCAAACAGAGCCAGAGAGAATTAAATGAATATTCCCTGAGAAAGAAATTATATATATATATATATATTATATACATAAATTATATATATATAATATATATACATAAATCATATATATACATAAATTATATATGTGCAAGATTTATATATAAATCTTGCACATATATAATATATTTACATATATGCAAGATTTATAGATCATTTAAAACCAATCTATGATAATACAGATACTTGATTTTAGATTCAACATAAAGTTACATGGCTTCCAAAATCCAAGAAAATTTCTTAGATAGTTTAAGCCCAATTGCAATGTGACAAACTAAGTTATCTTCTTAGTTCTATATGTCTTTTCAATGCTATCTCCATTTTAGGACATAGTCCTATAGAAACCATTGAGTGAAAGGATAATAATGTATTTAAATAATTTTCATTGTAACATTTATAAGAGAAAATGTTAAAAAAACCTAAATATTCAGCAGTAGGGAATGTGTCGAATAAATTATGGTTTTCTTATACAAGGAATATAACAGGTATTTCAAAAGATGATTCAGATGTATATTAATATAAAAATATCATCAAAATATTAGGTTACATAGAGGCGTACATAGTTTAATGGAACTTATGTAAAATTAAACACCTCTCTTTAAACATATCAGTGTGTGTGTATGTGTGAAATCATAGCTATAAATCTATTTCTACAACTGGAAGGATATTCAACATAACATGTTCATTATGGGTAACTTCAAGCAATGGTACTTTCAACCGAATTCTCACTTTAAAAATGATGTGCTATGTTGTGATTTTGTTTACAATAGCATTACATGTGGCCAAAAAATAATATTGTCCCTCAATTTTAAAATAAAAGACCCTAATAATAAGCATTTTGGCCGTTTCTCAAATTGAATCATCACAATTTAGCAATACTTTTCATAATGTCATCTCCTATGACAGCTTTCCATTATTTTAATGTACATTGCAGTGTGATGATGTATTTCAACTAGTGTACCATTCTACACATACTAAAAAATGCCCTTTCATTATGTATTTTAAAAACTCTCTTAGCTATGCACATTTTTCCTCTTAAAATATTTATTACCAATTAGCTGAAATGTTTACTTTGTTTGGATTTCTACATATCTATAGCTTTAGTTTCAATTTCTAAGAGGACAGACTTATTTTAATGGTCTTATAAATCACTTAGTCTTAGATAAGGAAACAGAAGACAAAATATACCACAGACAGCAAGAGTAGTACTTAATCCTCTTAGTTGACATGTGGCATTAGCCATTTGGACTAAGGATTAGGTCATGATATCTCCTGCCTATGACATAATCGAGAAATAATGAAGCCAAAGAAAACTTAAAGGCAAACTAAAAATTCAAAGTAGTAAATGTAAAATCTGTTCCAACTTTAAAACAGATCAATGTCAGGTATAAATATCCCCAACGTCTATTCCTTATATTTTATATGAACTTAGGAAGGGTGGGAGACACCTCTCAGGAAGAAAAACAGAGAATTTCAAGGTTCGTAAAAGAAACTTAGAATAACTGTTTACCTATTCATCCCCTTGAAACGGATATGGTTTTGAGTCATAACATATGAAAATTAGTGTGAAAACAGGATTTAAACTGATACATTTGCAGGTGTCAGGCTTGCTTGAGTAGATGAAATGCGAAATTTCAACTACTTTTAAACATTTTCAGCTGTTCTAATATTGCATGAGGTTGTATGTGTGTTTCAGTGTATATGTGTATTCTGTGATGCCAATGCAGGCGATCCAGCAAATTCAGTTGGCTTTCATCTGACTTCCTCAGACTCCAGTGTCAAAAGCTGATTACTGGAGAAAAGAAAAATAATGGATTATAAAGAATGGCCGATCAAAACATTACTCTAAATATGTCACAAAAAAAAAAGTAAGCTGAGCAAAAGAGTGTAGAATATATTGAGTAGTTAAAAGCATAAACAGAATGCTGTGATAAGAATTTTTAAAATACTTTTTTTTTTTCTTTTCACACAGAGAATTTGATTTTGAACCAGAATATAAGTAGAACAAGGTCTTCAGTGTGTTTTCTGTAAACTACTGCACCTCATACCAGACTGTCAGGAAATATGAAAAGAACCATTACATTATTTTTAAATGTATTTTGTGTTGTGAGAATTAACAATCCCAGGTCAACAACTGCTAATCAGCAAACACCAGGCAGTTTTGATACAACAGGCAACTATTTCGAAACCATAAAACTATCAATTTGGGCTAATGCAGTTAAACACTCAGAGTTCTTATTCAGCCCAAGATTATTATTTTTAATTCTAGGGCAGACTGACCCCTTCATCTGAAAGAACCATTATAGCTTAAAGCCCTGCTGAAGTCATTTTCTTAAGTTAATCAGATTTCCTCACTGGGGGGCCACAGCAGTAAACAGAATTCATACAAATGAGCTCTTTTTCTACCTGCAGTTTCTCTTTGGTTCTGAAGAGCATTATGCAATAATTTATTTCACATAAAAGAATTATTCCTGATAAATACACTCCAATCAACCAATAGAGGGAACTTGAGCATTTTTCAACTATATCACTGTCATAATGAAACATTGTTTTATCGAGATCATATATATGTATTTGTACTCAACACAGCTAAAAAAGGTATTTGTTGTATTTTTGTGTAACTTTACAGGAGACTTTTATCATGTGCAACATGTTTCTATTTCACTTTACCCTCAAAGACTTTTCCTAAAAACGTAAAAGAAAAAACAAAGAAAACAATAAAAAAGAGCGTAATTGAAGAGAAAAATCCGTGCAGATACACATTATAAATCCTGAATCTCCCCAAATTAAACCTTTCCAATTACAAAAACTTTCTGTAGTGGCTGGGACAATGGCTCCCTAAAGTTGTACATGTGCAAAATCCCAGGAACTTGTAAATAAATTACCGTATAAAGAGGCAATGGGGCCTCTGAGGATGTGATTAAGGTTTAGGACCTTGAGATGGGGAAATCGTTTTGGATTATTCAGGTAGGCCCATTCTAATGATAAATCCTTAAAAATGGAGAAACTTACCTATCTGTGGTCAGAGGGAATGTGACATGGAATAATAGAGAGAGAGATGCAACCTCAATAACTCTGAAGATAGAAAAACAAAACAAAGAGTGAAGCAATGTGGGAAATCTCTAGAAGCTGGGAAAGGCAAGAAAATGGATTGTGCTCTACAGCCTCCAGAAATGAATGCAGCTCTACCAACATCTTCAACTGGAGACTGTTAGATTCCTGACTTACAGAACTGTAACATAATAAATCTTAATATTTTAAACCGCTAAGATTGTGGTAATTTGTTACAGAACAACAGAAAACTAATATATGATCAAAACTAAAACCTCTCCCCCACAGTGGTGTGTTTGCATGCTATTATTCAAAGACTTTAGTTGTAAAGTGGACATTTAATTTTTGGTCTCCCCAGTATCCCACTCCACTCTTTAAAAAAGTCCAAATTCAGGATTTTCTTTCTCATCATACAACTTCTTAGCAGAAATGTAAACCACGTACCTTCCTACCTCCAATAGCTCTTGCTGTGGTGGTGCAGGAATGTTATCCAAGCCAAGTAATTAAAACTCTCCAGAGGCTTTAATTCTTGAGAAGGATTTAAAGAAGGAAAATAGATGGGGAACTATTTCCAGCAATCCAGATGACCAGAACTACTCTAGTTTATTTCTTTCTTTCTCTCTCTCTTTCTCTCTCTCTCTCTCTCGCTCTCTCTCTCTCTCTTTTTTTTTTTTTTCCTGTTAACAACCCTTACTATCTAATTTTCCCAAATATCCATTTGATGTTCCTCCAAATAGTAATCTTGTTGTTTATAGCCAGGACTTGTTTTCATGGTTTACAACAGAATCCTAAATGATCTACACAACAACTGAATCAATGACACACAATCAAGGCATATAAATGGGTCTTTAAGGAACTTATTTTGACAAGTCTTATATAATTGAGGTACATATTCTTATAATATTCTTTCTTATAATCCCTCCTTGGCTGTGCAGCCCCCTACATCTAGACTTATTCCTAACATATAGCGTCCATTTGATTTTCCCCGTATCGCACCTTATTTCTCTGCAAAAGTACACTGTTCTGTCATTCATATTACTTCAAGAAAAGAGTAATCAAAAAAACAAACAAACAAACAAACAAACAAAAAACTATGTTAAGAGGTGCTAATAGCCATCCTAAATACATATACTATTATGCACAGAGAGCCCCAAATTAAATATATTTTTCACGGATCTATAATGATGATAATAATAACAAATGAATATCTTTATGGATAAATGTTTTCAGATTTTTTGGGTAGATACCCAGGGGAGGGATTGTCGGGTAATATGGTAATACTATTCTTAAGTTTTGGAAGAATCTCCACATTGCCTTCCATAGAGGCTGTACCAATCTGCATTCCCACCAACAGTGTATCAGGGTTCCTTTTTCTCCACAGCCTCTCCAACACTTATTATTTGTCTTGTTGATGATAGCCATTCTAACTGGTGAGAGGTAGTATTTCAATGTGGCTTTTATTTGCATTTCTCTGATGATTAGTGATGTTGAGCATTTTTTCATATGTCTATTGGCCATTTGTATGCCCTCTTTGGAGAAATGTCTCTTCAGGTCCTCTGTCCATTTTTTAATTGGATTGTTTGTGTTTTGTTATTGAGTTGTATGAGTTTCTTATATATTTTGGATATTAGCCCCTTATCAGAGGCGGTGTCTGCAGAAATCTTCTGCCATTCAGTTAGTTGCCTCTTTATTTTGTCGATGGTTTCTTTCGCTGTGCAGAAGATTTTTAGTTTGATATATGTGCTCAGATGTTCATTGCAGCTTTATTTAAGGTAGCCAACACATGTAAACAACCAAAATGTCCTTCAATAAATGAATGGATAAAGAAGATGTGGTATATATACACAATGGAATACTATTCTGCCATCAGAAAAGATAATATAGTGCCATTTGTGACAACATGGGTGGATCTTGAGATTATTATGCTAAGTGAAATAAGTCAGACATAAAAACTCAAGAACTATATGATTTCACTGATATTAATATATGGTACATAAAACTGAAAACAACAAAGGAAAGAGATAAACAAATGAATAAACAGAAACTCATAGACACAGACAACAGTTTAGTGATTACCAGAGGGTAAGGGGGGAGAGGGGTGGCAGATGAGGGTAAAAGGGATCACATATATGGTAATGGAAAGAGAACTGACTCTGGGTGGTGAACACAAAATTTGATATATAGACAATGTATTACAGAATTGTACACCTGAAACCAATGTAACTTTACTAACAGTTGTCACCCCAATAAACTTTAATTGAATAAATAAAATAATAAATGATCATGATTCTATAGCATGATGGATTATCTTTAATTTTACTTTATTTTTAAATAAAATTTAATATTATTTTATTTATCCTCATACTACTTTATATACTTAGGGAAGTTCAGTTCTTGACTTCTTAAGTCTTACAAAAGTGGCAATTCATGAATAAGCTTCACAGGAGGCCAAACAGTTGCAGATGAAACTTGACATGTATGCATTTCAGCTCTGCTTTTTTTTTTTAAAGATTACTTGTAAGGCATTCTCTTCCCTCACTTGTTTTTTTTTTTTTCCTCTTCAGAAAATAACTGTATGGACTCTACATTTATGCCTTCCCCAACCCAATTCTGATGTTGAAACTCTAATCCTCAATGGGATGGTATGTAGGATCTTTAGGAGGCAATTAGGTAATGACGGTACAGCCTTTAGGATTGTATTAGTGATCTTACAAGAAGATACACAAGACTGCTTTGCACGTCCTCCCCTCCCCTCCCCTCCCCTCCCCTCCCCTCCCCTCCCCTCCCCTCCCCTCCCCTCCCCTCCCCTCCCCTCCCCTCCCCTCCCCTCCCCTCCCCTCCCCTCCCCTCCCCTCTCCTCTGTGTAAGGACATAACAATAAAACATGATGGCAACCTGATCTCTGACTTCCAGTCTTCAGAACTGTTGAGAAATAAATATTTGTTGTTTAAGCTGCCCACTCTATGGCAGTTTGTTATAGCAGTCTGAGCTGACTAAGACAATAGTATATGTGATTGTAAAGAAAGAGGAGATACATTAAAGAAAGTTCTCAGGGTTCGGAAGCTATTAAGATTTCAATAACTCAAAACTGTAAATACCAGGTTGTTGATTAAAAAAAAAAATACAACAGAAGCAGAGGTGATTGAAAAGTCCTTAAAATATTAGCAACTGAAGCTTAAATTAATCTCCAGACTACTGTCTGTCTTGAATATGACCCCTGTAATACTGAAGTGATGCTTTTAAGTGAAATGTCTATGGGCTGAAGAAAAAAATGAACGTTTGGCAATTTTCCTATCCATCTGATCAATAGCGGTACATAGTATAATGAAAACATCATGCAGTACACAAAACTCAGTTGTGGAGTTTTATTTCCACTTGAGGCTTTCGGCCAGTCAATAGAACAGTGGTTAAGATTGTGAGCTCTGGAGTTAATGAGACTGCCTGAGGTCAAATTCTGGTTCTGCAACTCAAGAGGTAAGTGACCTTTGGAGATTTACTTAATGATTCTGTATATATATATATATATATATATATATATATATATATATATATACACACACACACACATACATATATATGTATATATATACATATATACATATATATGCATATATACATATATATGTATATATACGCATATGTATGTATATATACATACACATATGTATATATATATATCAGAATATATTTTATACATATTATGTGTGTGTGTGTGTATATATATATATATATATATGACAAAATTATATATGACAAAAATAATAGTCTTTCTCTCATTAGATTATTGTTATTGTAAGGGTTAATTTAGGCAAACCATTTAAAAACTTGGCCAATAGCAAATTCTCAATATTTAAAAACTTATTTTTATCATTATTATGTTTACATGGCTATCACCAATTTTTAAACAGTTTTCTCGAATCTTTGGGGAAGAGGAGAAAAGGAAAGGGCTTTTACATATAGCTTTGACCCTATCCCCAGTCCTGTCCTTCAAGGAGAGGAACACTGCTTATTTTTTTCTTTTTTTTTTTCCCCTAAAATGGGATTCTCTGTAGAGTTTGAATATGAAAGGGTTCTACTGGGGAACAAATAAGAAATTCATGACGTAATAATTACTAGAGTTTTAGCTAATGTTCTAACTTCTATTATAAAGAGAATCATTTTATAGTCAAAAAATATTTGTTTTCATTCTCAAAGTTTATTTCATTCTTAAAGTTTATTTAATATATTGTTTCTTATTTTTACATTGAAGTCTTTTTAAAGGAGGGGAAAACACCTATATAGCTCTAGAAATTAATTTAATCTGCGTATTAAAAGATGCTTACACAGGTATATGGGTACCAATATACAAAAATTGGTGTTGGATTGATTGATTTTTTATCATGGCAAAAAGACATACCTGGAGATCCACCCTCCTAACAAGTTTTAAGTGTCCAGTACTGTGTTATTGACTATGAGCACCGTATTGCACAGCAAATCTCTAAAACATTTTCACCTTTCATGACTGAAAGTCTGTATCCATTGCACAGCAACTCTTTCCATTTCTCCACCTCCATTATGCCCCGAGCCCCTAGGCCATCGAAATTCTACTTTCTATTTCTGAGTTTGACTCAGAGATATCTCACATAAGTGGTAAGTGGAATTGTGCAGTATTTGTCCTCCTGTGATTGGCTTATTGCATTTAACATAATGTCCTCAAGTTTCAACCATGTTATAGCATATGACTTACTAGTTATAGGTCTGTTCAGATTTGCTATATCTTCATGATTTGTCTTGGTAGATTTATATTTCTAGTAGCGTATCCATTTCTTCTAGGTTATGCACTTTGTTGATATGTAATTGTTTATAGTAGCCTCATGATCCTCTTAATTTCTGTGGCATCAGTTGTAATGTTTTCTGTTATTTGAGTCTTCTCTTTTTCTCACAGCTAAAAGTTTATCAATTTTGTTGATTTCTCAAAAAATCAACTCTTACTTTTTTGTCTATTGATTTTCTATTATCTACCTTGTTTATTTCTGCTCTGATCTTAATTGTTTCCATCCTTCTGCTATGTTGGGCTTAGTTTGATCTTTCGTTTCTAAAACATTGAGGTATAAATTTAGATTATTTGAGATCTTTCTGCTTTTTAATGTAGGCATTTATCACAAAAACTTCTCTATTCATATTGCTTTTTCTGTAACCCTTATGTTTTGGTGTTTTGTTTTTGAATTTGTTCTTCTCAAGACATTTTCTGATTTTCCTTTGAAATTCTTCTTTGACCCATTTGTTGTCGAGAGTATGTTGGTTAATGTCAATTATATGTGAAATTTTCAGTTTTCTTTTTGGTAATAATCTCTAGTTTCATTCTATTGTGGTCAGAAAATATACTTGATATTATTTCTTTTTAAATTTGTTAAGCCTTGTTTTGTAACTTAATGTGATTGATCCTTGAGGATATTCTGTGTACACTTGAGAACGTGTTTTCTTTTACTGCTGAATGAAATGTCGTATTAGGCGTTAGGTCCCTTTGATTGACAGTGTTGTTCAAGTCCTCTGTTTCTTTACTAGCCTCTCTAGATGTTCCACCCATTATTGAAAATTGAGTATTGAAATATCCTACTATTATCAGATTGTTGTCTCTCCCTTGAGTTCTGTTAATATTTGCTTCATATGCAGAGGGCGACAAAAAAAACAAGTATACAAGTGGACACTTTGCTCAACGTTGCTCAAGCACTAGTTTACCATAATCAGAAGTGTCTGGATGCTGATGGTAACCTCTTGTATTTTCAGAAGTCAAACGTGACTTTTATGTATCTTTTATTATCGGTATGTATTGAGTATTATCATTTTGATGTATTGAGTATTATAATTTCTTAAAGTGTGTATACAATGTACACACACACACATATATATATAGTATTTTTTTTTAATTTGCTGATTCTTATTTGTGAAAGAATCTATGCTTTGAAACCAACACTGATTTTTCTATCTCTAAATTATATTTAGTATACTACTGTTTTAATCATTTTTGTTATCCTTTTCACTACTTGTAAAATAATACCTCCATTTAAAAAACACACATACATATGCTAGGTATAAATGTAAAAGTGCTTTTGGAACTTTGAGAAAAGAACACTAAATAAAAGGTATTTACATTGACTTGCCATATGCCTCAGTATCAGCAGGTTAGACATATAACTATTTTAAAACTAAATATATATATATATATATATATATATATATATATATATATATATATATATACACACATACATATATAATTCAGTCAAAAATATAACGTCTATAGACAACTAGTAACACAACTACTATCAGATTAAGTTGATGATACCCTGGAGTATAAGAAGCAGCCAACACTAAGTTCTGATGAAACTATCCATTACAAGCCTACATCTTATTAAACAACTATTTCAATGACACTCAACTTTTCAAGCACTTTTAACTGCTAGTACTCATGACTCTAAAGACTGGACTTTCTGAATCTTCATTACTGCACCCATTCATATTTGAGAGGTAATCTGAATAAGTGAAATTAAAAAGAATGGCAATATGTTTTATATATTGCATTACTTTGTGATTTTTAGTGACATAAAATATTTAAAAGCTTCTAACTTTTTCATCCCTTTAAATTTGAGCACTACATTACTCTCATTAAGATTTTATTTCACTGTAAGTCTTGCTGTAACAGTGTTGTACAGACGAAAGTTCAGTATAAAGTCAAAACTGTTACGCACAAATTGAAACACTGTATGAATCTTGCAGTAATTTACTCAATGTTACATTCCTATGGCATTAGCCCTTGGGATAGTCTTGTAGTAGGTTTCAATGAAACCAATTTACTTTTAAAATCAAAGGAGTAAGAATTGCATTGCTGGTATTTCAAATAATAAGCATACAATTACTTATATTTGAAATACAGTTTTTAGAAAAAATGGCATTTAATTTGAGTATTCTGTACTATATGAAATAATCAAGTCTCTGGCCCTATCTCTTTGTTCTAGTCTCATAAATAATTCTAGTGAAGCTTCTTTGCAATGGGAAACCAAACAAACAAAAAAACAAACAAAAATAACCTACCTGAATGCATGCAAAAAATTTTCAGTGTAGAAACAATAACCTGAGGTTATAAAAGACAAGTTAGAAAGTGATTTTTCACCGACTCCTTTTTCTCCCAATCATTACATGCATTTCACTTAGAGTGTCAGGGACTTTCACATCAATGTTTTTTGTTTTCTTTATCCTGTGTATATATTTATTTAAATACTTACAGAAATATTTTTTAGGTTGGATTTCCCAAGGGGAACAGAAACAGTGAGGGTTGAAAGAAAGATAAATAATAGGTTTTATATAGAACTTTTCCAATATTTTAGATTCGTATTAGATTTCATGCAGAGTCCTTATTACTACATATATTTTTATACATATATACATGTATATAGTATTGTATCTAGTATTGTATTGTATATAATATATTTTTTGGCATCCTCTGTATATGCTATATCCTCTATATATCATATATACTATATATAGCATATACAGAGGATGCCAAAAAATTGTATACACATTTTAGGAAGGGAAAACTGTATTAAAATTGTAATACTAAATATATAACGATAACAGAAGATGAATATAAGTCATGTTTGATTTCTCCAATTACAAGAGTTACTCTAAGTAGTTTCCATCAGCATCCAGACACTTCTGATTACAGTGAACTACTGCTTGAGCAACGCTGATTGAAGTGTCCACTTGTATACATTTTTTTACCCCGGTGTGTATGTATACATACATATATATATACATACATATATATGCATAACTATAGTTGCCCTTCAATATTATTCAGCTTCAGGTGTACAGCGCAGTGCTCAGACGTTTAGGTATCTTCATATTTTTTAATGCACTGCTTTTTCATGTTAGAATCACAATGCAACTGCCATTTGTATCTGTTTTTGTTTTTCATTTGATACTTGTCCATGTGATTTCTTGCTTCAGCATGTGTTAAGTAAACTAAACAGCTTACTAGTTGAATGAACCTCTCTGCTTTATAGTTTCCTCGTTGAATCGTGATGAGCGATTCCCTCAGTTTGACTCTGCAATGCATTCGAAGTTTCACAAAGTCAATATTATTGTTAATCTCCTGAAACCAGCCTTTCTCTTTCACAAATCAAAATATTATCGATAAGTTGCAGTGCTGAGCCCATTCTACCATAGGCTTCATAGTCTCATTTTAGACCCTGAGATGTTTTGGATCTCCAGAGTCAACTCCTCTGACCACTCTATATACAGAAACAATGATGTGACACTTTGCTAGCAGGTGTGGATCTGAACTGTTCTCATGGCTTTTGCCAGTCACTATTAGGTGACTTACATTTCATTTCTCATCTCTTCTGATTATTAGGATTCTTAGAACTGCCTCTACACAAAAGTAAAAACAAACAAACAAACAAAAAGTTATACTCTCCTCTTCCAAAAGAATGCCTGTATGAATAACTGCCTGGATTGGATTACAGTTTGCTTAATGCTCCGTGAACTAGTGATTTTGTATTTAGGTTATGCATACATGTTCTAAACTATAACCACCTCTGGTTTGATCAGGGATCTCTCAGCAGAGCTGACAGATGATTGATGCTATTTATGGCATGCTTGATGAGCATTCACTCTTAAATCTAGGAGATTGTTTTTTTTTTTGTTTTTTTTTTGTTTTTTTTTCACCATATAGAAGAAAAAGTACTACAGAGACATTTGAGAGCAATTCTTGACTTGGGTAGAATATGAAAAAGTCAGACTGTTTGGCATCATTTCTGTCTGTTTTGCCTAATACTTTCTGCGTCCTTAAGCAATTGTTTAAGCAATTAAAAACAATCTAGCAATTTTACTAACAATTGTCACCCCAATGAAAAAAAAATCAGACCCTTAAAAAATACTACCCCATTAGTTTTCACTTATGATTCGGAAGCATTTACCCTTTTTAATCTGCACGTACTATATTCTATAGGCATTTTCAAATAATCAAGTAAATATAACACAAAACAATTGTAGAATTAAATATAAAGTGATTTTGCATGACACTCTTATAACATGCATTTGACCAGAAGTTAACAATATCTAGATTGATTATTTTTGAGGGGAAATTATCTTAATTTAGGTTTAATAAAGGGAAAGGGACAGAAACCAGCACGTACTGAATTAAATAAAATTGTGGAATTTCTTAAAAGAATGTGAGAGCATCAAGGAAATTGGCCGAACTTGGGCCACTTTATCAGTCTGTCTGAATCCCTTTGATCTTTGAATTATGCTTCTCTTTTCATATTTGCTTCATCTGTCGCTCTAATTAATTATGTTTTACTGTGTATAATCCCATCTTCCACCACTTGCCTAAAATGTTCACATCTAAGTTCAAGACAGTAAATGTGCAAAGTATACAAAGAAATGGAAGAAAAAAAAAAGAAAAATTTACTATCCACGCAGTGTATATCACAGTTTCCTAAAATAAATGTCATCTGAACTGTGACATCTTGCTAAATGTTACCCTAGAGCTTGCTAAGCATTTTGATGACTATATTTATCTTGTCTTTCTAGTTCTGTACTAGATGTTTGTGAAATCAAGACACTATTTATCATCAAGAATTAAAATACAGTAATAATCCAAAATAAAAAGAGGCAGGCATAATTTAAAAACAATTAATGGACTATAACAAATCTAAGGTAATTATCAAATGCTAGCCAGAACAATTAGGGATATTACTCCATACTTGGTAGGATCTTATAAAATGACTGACATATGCATTTATTGTGCAATAAATTGGGCAATCTGGAAATATGTGCAAATATCAATATTTCAATAACAATATTTAATAATAATCAACTAAACTATTTTTTTCCAACCCATGAACCTGGAGTTTCCATTTATTAAGATCTTTCAAAATTTATTTCAATAATGTATTGTAATAAAAAATGTTGTAAAGATTATGTAAGGTGCCAGATGGACACTGAACTTATCAAGGGGATCACTTCATAGACTACAGCTGCATGACCAATGTGCTATACAGCTGAAGCTGAAGTAGAATACTATTTTATGTCAACTATAATTAATAGATATATATGTAGTCATGGGAGAAGAGTGTAACATAAGAAAAACAGTCAAGGGTATTGTAACAGTTATATAAGATGTGAGAGGGGTAGTAGCTTAGGGGAGGGGGATAATCAGTTTGCAAGGAGTGTAAAAGTCTCATTATTATGTTGCTTTGTACACCAGAAATTAATTATATATATATATATATATATATATATATATATATATATATATATATATATATTTATATATGTATATATACACGTATATATATATATATATATATATAATTTATTGTACTTTTCTGTGTGCGTCTTTCATTAAATTTATTCAATGAAATCTTATTTTTGATACCACTGTTCATTGAATTATTTTCTTAATTTTATTTTTAGAATTTTAATTGCCAGTATATAGAGATATAACTATCATTTTTGTAAATTGATCTTGGTCCTACAAACTTGCTGAACTCCCCTACAAGTTCTAATCGTGTTTTTGTAGATTCTTTAGGATACTCTATGCAGGCAAAAATACAGGCAAATTGTATTTTATTGTGTTTCACTTGCTGCACTTTGCAGACACTGCATTCTGTACAAATTAAATGTTGTTGACAACCCTACATGGAGCAAGTCTATTGGCACCATTTTTCCAACAGGCTCAGATTACAACATCTTTTAGCAATAAAGTATGTTTTCATTAGGGTATGTACATTGTTTTTAGACATGATGTTATTGCACACAAAACAGACTACAATACTGTAAATATAACTTTTATATGCACTGGGAAACCAAAAAATGTTTGTTACTCCTTTTGTTGTGGTAGTCACTTTATTGTGGTAATATGTTCAGAATGTAAGATCATGTCTTATGCAAATAGAGATAGTTTTACTTCACCTTTTTCAATCGCGATGCCTTTAATTTATTTTTCTTTCCTACTTGACCTGGTTACAACATCCAGTGCAATATTAAATAGAAGTGTCAAGAGCAGACATCCTTCTCTTTTTCCTGACATTAGAATGAATCATTCACTCTTTCACTATTAAGTCTGTTGTTAGTTGCAGGATTTTTGTAGTTATCCTTTATCAAATTAATAAAATTCTTCTATCTTAGTTTATTGATTATTTTCATGAAGAAACAGTGTTGAATTTTCTCAAATGTTTTTTCTGCATGTATTGATATATCATATTTTTAATTAACATACACATTAGTTGATTTTCAAATGTTAAACCAATTTTTCATTCCTAGGATAAGTCCAACTTGGTCATGGCAGAAGAGGTCCGGAAATTCAATTCAAGAATTCATCCTAGAAAAAGTGCTACAAACCTCATTGATGAATATCACTACAGTCACCTTCAAAGTACTCCCCTTGGGAAGCTGTGCTCCTATGCCAGCACCTAGTCCACCCTTCAAAGCAATTTTGGAACTCTTTTTCTGGAATGGCCATCAGAGCTGTCGTCATATTACCCTTGATATCCTCAATGTCATCAAAATGTCTTCATTTCAATCTTTCCTTTATTTTTGGGTAAAGAAAGAAGTCATTGGGGGCCAGATCAGATGAGAAGGGAAGGTGTTTCAATACAGTTATTTGTTTATGGCCTAAAAACTCCCTCACAGTCAGTGCTGTGTGAGCTGGTGCATTGTCATGATGTAACAGCCATGAAGTGTTGGTGAGAACTTCAGGTCGTTCTTGTCTAACTTTTTCACGCAGCCTTTCAGCACTTCCAAATAGCAAACTTGGTTAACTGTTTTTCCAGTTGCACAAATTCATAATGATATGAAAAAAATGTAGCAATGTCGTTTTGACTCTTGATTTGGACTGATGGAACATTTTTGGTTTAGAGAATTGGTTGAATACCATTATGCACTTTGATGCTTTGCTTCAGGGTCATATTGGTACATTCTTGTTTCATCACAAGTGATAACATGACCACATACATCATCTTGACTCTCCAAAAGGTCTTGGCAAACTTTGACTCTCCTTTGCTCTTGTTCATTGGTGAGCTGCACTGGGACCATTTTTGCACACACCTTTTTCATGCTAAGAATTTCAGTTAAAATACCCCTAAGTGTCTCTCTATCAATGTTTACTTGATCTGATATGCTTTTCATAGTCAGCTGACAATTTTGATGCACAATTTGATAAATTTTTGCAATGTTTTCATCAGTTCTGCTCATTACTGGCCGCCCTGTCCTCACTTCATGAGTGATGTGTTTTCTCCCCTCAAAAAAATTGTTTAATCCATTTGTACACTGCTGTTTTCTTTGTGGCATTATCCACATAAACTTGGACTAACGTGTCCCTGATTTCATTTCCACTCTTGCAAAGTTCAACAAGAAATTTAATGTTTGTTCATTGCTCTAATTCAAGTTCAGACATCCTCCCGACAGCACACTAAAACACACAACAACAATATTGAAGGCCACTCAGCAAGACACCCTCACATGTCGACATGGACACAGCTGTGAGACACTGATTTATCAACATTGTGAAACTTTACCAAGCTTTATGTACATTGCTGCCATTGTAAGCGCACCATGGACAGTTCACGAACTTAATTGTCAAGACTCATATTAGTGCACTCAATAGTATCCCACATTTTTATGAGGCCTTGTTCATTTTTCTTCACTTCTTCATCTCTTTTCTTTAGGTTATATTATCTCTCTTGATGTATGGAGTTTGCTGATTCTTTCATCTGCCATCTCAAATCTATTCTTGAACCCCTCTAATGAATTTTGCATTTTGCTTTTTCTACTTTACTATTCCATATTTTCCATTTTGTTCTTTTTAATAGTTCCTATTTAATTACTTATTTATCTATTTATTTATTTCTATTCTCTATTTGATGAGACATTCCCTTTAATTCTTTAATCATTGTTTCTTTAGGCCTTTAAACATAATTATAATAGCTGCCTTGAAGACTAAGTACACTATCGAGACCCCTTCAAAGGCAGTTTTATTGCTGATTGCTTGTTTTTTGTTTTTTCCCCTTGTGTATGTGTCAGTTTCCTGTTTCATTGCATGTCTCATAATTTATTTATGTTTGTGCCAAAAACGGACATTTTAGATATTATAAACACTATGCATACTAATCCCAGATGATAGGGGAGTTGCTACTATTGTTGTTAGCTTCTGTCGTGCGCGGAGGCCTGCTCACCGCGCCATTTTTCAGACGGGGCGGCCTGCGGGGTCTCTGCTCCGGCTCCCCACACAAGAACGCAGGATATGGTGAGGCCAAAAAGGAACACCCACGGAGCCATAGGTAGGGGAGTCATACCACTATGGTCTCACTGGAGGCTGGGCCCACTGTACGCGCGACCTGCCATCAGCCTTTCCGCCAACCGACCGACCGAGGACTCCCCTCCACTCTCCTCGACTCTATTCCTCTCCTCTCTTCCGCTCTCCTCTTCCACTCTCCTCGGCTCTCCTCGGCAGTCCTCGGCTCTCCTCCGTAGCCGCAGCAGTTATACCAGCGGCCAATTGGCTAACCGGCCACAGCCAACGGCCAATCAGCCACAGCCGAGCCAGCACCTTTCCACGTGAGGCCGAGAGCCTGTAAACTACTCTCTGGGGCTCTGTCCCCACAGCTTCTTTATTTGTTTGTTTAGTGTCTTGGCTGAACTAATCTGCAAAGTTTATTCCTGCAGTGTATAACCTCTGATGTCCCTGCTCATATCCCTCCTTGCCCTTATTGTTTTCTTTTAGTCTGGTATCCTAGGGATCACCCCCCGAGTCAGCATAAACCATTTATTGGTCAAAGGTCACACTTTGGCCTCCTCCTTTGTCAATTACATTTTTTTTACAGTTTATCATTGAATAACAGCTTACAGCTGCTATCACACATCAGGGAGTGTTTTTCTTCCACATTCAGCCAGGGACTAGTAGCTTGGGGTTCCCTCTTTGATCACTTGACAGGGTGCAGCCTCAAGTATGCATACATTTATTAGACTGCCGAGAATGATAGATTTTACTTTTCAGCCTGACTTCCTAGGAGTCACTTCTGGATCCAAGTAGATTATTGCTCAGGCAGTGTTTGGCTAGAAGTTTTGTGAAAGCCCTTTGTAGCAGTGAAACATCCACCCTGTAGTGTTGCTTTGCTAATGCTTTCAAGTCCTGATCTGATTGTTCCTGAGTGAGTTCACCCTAATGCATATGCACAACCTTCCCGACCTCCAGAGTTGACTGGTATCACTGGAGAGCTCTTCATGCTATCTATGCACCTGGCTCTCTCTATTAAACTTCTGGCTACTCTGCTATTTTGCAGGAAATTGGAGCTAGCAGCTTCTTCTTAATTGCTCTCTATCAAGATCTCCACTCTTTGTTTTTCTTGTGATGAGAACAATCTATTCTCTATGATTTTTTTTTTTTCATTAGACATATAAATGAGATCACACATATTTGTCTTTCTCTATATGAATTACTTCACTTAGCATAATGCCTTCCAGGTCCATCCGTGATCGCACAACTGATAAGATTCCATTTTATTTTACAGCAGAATAGTATTCCATTATATGTATACATACCACATCTTCTCGATCCATTTATCCATAGAGGGACATTTAGGTTGTTTCCATATCTTGGCTATTATAATCCATTGTTCTTGACAAATTCCTTAGGCATGGATTTCTCCTTACTCAGCTCCAAATAAAGTGAGGCCATCCAGTAGTTCAGCAGACCCCTTCAATCTATGATCTGCATTTCTCCTTGGTAGTCCCTCCTCCCCACCATGCACATATACCACTGCACTGATACTGGGATGTGGGCTTCATTTTCACTGAATGTCAACCACATTCTATGAATGGGTCAGGGGAAAGGTGGTTGGCATACCCTGGTCTTCTAGGCTTGGACCTCTCAGTCGGAACTCGCTTCATATGAATAAGCTTGGCAGGGAGATCAAGTCTCCAATATTCTCAGCCTGCCATGTCTAGAGCAGAGCGTCTGTGCTATGAGTGGAGGAAAGAAGCACCAGCACTCTTGGCCACATCTGCCAGGAATAGAGCTTCTGAAACATGTGCTGGATGGAATGAGAATCACTGGCAGCATGTTCCTCCTGGGTAAAACTATACCCCTAGACTGGAAGATAAAAGACGAAGGAGACCCCATCTTTTTGACTGCATATGCCAACAGTATAAGTTCCATAACATGGAGCTGAAGGAGTAGGAAGGACCGTGGGTGGTAAGAAATGCCACAGCCTCTTGCTGTTGTTTCAGAAACTATATAGATTTTCTTGAGTGAGTATTTCTTCATTTGCTTAATGCCCTTAGGAAAATTTCCAGAGACTTCCAAATACTAGATTTAAATATATATATATATATATATATATATATATATATATATATATATATATATATATTTCCATTAGTTAAATTGCTGCTTTCCTGGGAAGAGGATCTGCCAAATTTCTTTGAGAAGGTCTTCCTTTCCTTGGTGTAGTTTCCTTTGTTTGTTTGTTTTTAATCCACTACACTTTTATTTTATTATTTTACTTGAATTCTGAAACTACCTTGAAAATTAATAGTAGATATTATTACTGTATAGGATATGCCTCTAATTAAATTCTTGCAGATAAATGTTTTAACTTTTTTAAAGGAACAGTTGGGACTCATAAATAGAAAAAAAAAGTAAGCTGCTTCTATTGGCAGCATTTCATACTGAATAATTTACATTAGTAACTAAAGCTACACACAATAGTTCTTATCAGAACATGGCATCTGTTTCTTCAGACAAAGAGCACCTTTGGATGAGGATAAAATATGTGCTGCATCACTGGGTTTCTCATCTTCCCACTTCTGTAAATCTAATTAGGAGATATATGCAGCAATTGCTAACTCCCATTAATGAAAATGGATGCATCAATGACCTCCATTTTACTGAGCCTAAATAAACTAATACTCTATCTCTAAAGCACACCCAAGCTATTTAAAAGTTTCTCCCCTAGCTAAGCATAAGAACAGTGAATTATCATAAATCAAAACTCACAGATGTATATATGACAACGGAAGCAAAGTATTAATGTACACATATTCTCACCCCTACCACCACCACCACCACCTCTTTCTCTAAAAGGTCTGTAAAAGAAATTCTCTCAGAGAGTTCCGTATTTTAGAATCAGGAGGAATTTATGGGCTGGTGGGAAAAGGACCAGTATGTAGAGAAGGGAAATGAGTCCTGAGGGGAATTTTGAAGCGTTTAGTAAGGGATCATCTGCTTGAATGGGAGAAAGGTAATGAAAATAAAAAAGGAAAGGTTTTCTATGGTTCAAAAATGTCCCTCATCGTATATAAGAACCATATGTAAAGAACTTACATTATTTTGAAATTACTGTTTGGTCACCAGAGTGTATTTATTTTACCATAAGTTTCTTCATAATCTGAATCATCTTAGTCACTGCTTTCAACAGATTTCCAAATATAAAAAGTTAGTGTAAATTGTTATCAATAACATAAGCTTAATTTTAAAAAACATATTCTAGGAAAATACCTTAAGTCTGTAATATTTTTTGGAATACACTGGTGTTGAGAATTGTCATGGGAAACAAAATCAACATTGTCTTCTCAGCATCTTAATTCAGTGTATGAGGTTTTTATAGTCACAAAGTATTCCAGCAGAAGGGGGCGTATATTCCCCTTGCTAAGTACATTCAAAATCCTTAACAATTTATTTACCAATTTTGATACACAGACTACTGGAGCTAAGACATGGCCTTTCTTATGTTGCGCTAATAGCATTTCAATCTTTAATTCTGAATTATACAATCAAAATTGTATTTTTAGAATATTCAGAAGCATGGAATTTAGAATTTTATCCATTTAAATATAATCTTTATAAAATTCTACAAACTTGAAAAACCAACCCAAACAGAAAAAGTACCTATTTTTAAAATATTAGGAGTTCAAATTGTTTTACACCGAGGAAAGAAAGTTGATTTCTTCTCACATCAACTTCCCTATTTTGGGCTGTGAAACAATTTATTAATTACTGTATGCAGACATATTAAATTTAAAAAGTTCATGTGCATTAGCACAAACTTTCCATATTATTATTATTTATTTCTTTATCAGTTTTCTTACAATGTTTACCTGGCAGATATCCTTTATTATTTCACTTTAGAACTAGAAGCAATAGCTACAATATAATCAAAGCAAACTGGTAACTTTTAAAAAATAACCAATTTACAATAATTTTAGGCTATAATTACATGTAATGACACATAAAACCACAAGTATTGCTTTGCATAATTATACATTTTTTACCCTCTAATTATGAAGCTACGCAGTTACATGGCTCACTCTTAATCAATGCCAGTGTATAACAGGTCAATAGAAATGTGTACAATTTGGTGCTCAAACTCAGATCACAATGTAGGTGGAGTTTTCAGTTAGGAGTTATTAGTTAATTTATGTTCAGCATTCTGTGAAAAAAATCAAAGAATGTATGATTCAAAGGGAAAAAAAGCAAAGCTTTATGTGTAGTACTAAATATCAAAAATATATCCACAAAGACTTTTTTTAAAAAAAAGAATGTCTGAGTAAAGAAAGAAACTTAAAAACAAATCTTAACCACTTGCTTCAGTTCAAAATGTGTCCAGAGAAAGTATATAAAAATCATTCTTTGGATTTTGGTTTTTTTTGTTAAACAAGTGAGTTAAGTAAGACTTTAATTTTAAAACAGCCTAAACGAAAGTCACTGGGAGAAAAACATCAGGATATAATCTCAGCTCACTGATTAATCAGTTTCTTGGACCTTTAAACTGCTCAGTGATTTAATCTGAACTTATATATTTCCTTATTCAAATTTTACAGCTACCATCTATAATAACTTTCAAGTAATTCATGATAATGAAGCCAACTTTCCCAGGCCTCAGTTTCCCTGCGTCAGAACTTGAGATCGGTATTTGTTGTATGCCAGAAATAAGAGGAAGGTCAATAAGAAAGATTTGCCGTTGTCTAGGATGGGGTTTCAGACACCCAGTCTCTCCACCTTGGAGGACCGCCATAATGGAAACAAAGGAGACATAATGGCAGTATACAGAGGCTAAAGTGCCAACCCTGACTTCTACACATGAAACTCAAGCTACTCACTCACTTGAACAACATGTAATGGTAACGGGAACAATTTCAATAATCTCTCATTTGCAGAACATGTTGAAAAATACAGGTCCCCTCACATTTCTTCCCAAAACCCCTCCCCATGACATGGGAACCTTTGGTACCATTTTTCAATGGTCAGAGCCTGATTGGTGGCTTGAGCTTGGTCATGGAGTGGCAAAGGCAGGATCTTCAATCAGCCTGGTCCTCTCAGTCCAGGGGTTTTAAAGAAATGATTCAGGAATCAATTAATCAGTCCTCTCCTTACTGAGTTGACTGGCTGGCTATTTAGAAGATTATCATTCGACATTACATCCTGTCTCCTCCTCGCTCCTCTAGAGGTCTCTGACCAGCTAGCACCCAATTTGACTACCTCCCCACAGGCCATGGAGTAGGAAAATGGCTGTGTCCGTGCCCCACCCCGTAGCCACTTCCAGTGAAGTGGGTCAGCATTGTTGGTGGCGGCAACTGCATTATCCCCTACAATAGCTTTCACTGCCTGCATTCTGATCTGTCTTGTGTACTTGTACCTTACACACTTGAACTAAATCTCTGTCTGGATTAACTAGAACATTGTGTTTCCCCCTCCTTTTTTTTTTAAACACAAATCTTTAACAATAGAGGGCCATTTAAAGAATGCATTGCAATTATAGATATTCTTTTTAATTTTTAATACTTTATTGGGGTGACACTGGTAACTAAAATTATATAGGTTTCAAGTGTACAATTCTATAATACATCATCTGTAGAACACATTGTGTGTTCAACGCCCAGGATCATTTCTCCTTCCATCACCATACATTTGACTCTCTTTACCCTCTTCTACCACCCCCCACCCCCACCTTTTACTCTCTGGTAACCACTAAACTATGGTCTGTGTCTTTGAGTTTTTGTTTTCTTCTTTGTTTTGTTCATTTGTTGCTTTCAGTTTTATATGCTACATATGAGTGAAATCATATGGTTCTCAACTTTTTCTGTCTGATTTATTTTGCACTTTCTATATATATCTTGATTTTGTGAAAACTTAGGTTTAATTATAACAGGTTGTAGCATTGGTTCTCCAGGCAGCTATGTCAGAAATCATTTTTGATTGTCAAAATTGGGGAAGTTTGGGATGCTACAAGGATATTGTTAAACATTGCATTACGCATTGCTTAATGTTTAACAACACCCTGTAACAAATGTTTATGTGGCCAAAATGTTAATAGTGAAAAACTGAGAAGTTATGGGTTATAGAAATACCTGTTTGTCATTATTGGCTTTCTACCTGATCCCTAGAGAATCTCAGATAACTTAGAAGCACATTCAAGTGTTAAACATCAGGATCCCAACAAATTAGAGTTATAACTTTACTAAAAAACCTATTTTTATGCTTTATACTTTATAAGAATCAGACAAATGAGTTTTTAAAAAGCTCACTTCAGCAATTTTGGTTTAAAAAGTAACCCAATGACTAATCATTCCCAGCCTTTACACATTATACATCTGCAGTAGTCTATAATGGCAGATGTAGTAGAGAATAAGTAACCTGGGACACTTCAAGATAATCAGTTAACAATGAGAGAGTTACTTTTAGCAGTGCAGTCTAATTATGAAAACAGGGACACTGAACATTGCAATCTAGAAAGATTTTCAATAATGCAAGCTGAAACAAAAGAGTCTTTTTCAGGTAACAGTGTGTTAACCAGAGAAATCAATTTGTCAGAGCATCCAATTCTAGTTAATCAAGGTTTTCAATTAGTTTCTATGGCTTCTAATCCATAAATGTTATCTCACCATAAGTAAAATGATAGTTTCAAAAGAGCTTTTAGACATCATTCAGGATAAATCACCCTACCTTTGCAGGTACATGGGAGTCTATCCAAATTTTGAAAATATTTGAATAAAGGCATTGTAAAATTCTATGTTACTATTCTGTTTCTAATAACTTTTACTAAAAGACTGAAAATGTTTTCCTTTTCTGTTTCCAAATTGTACACTTTACAACAATAAGGTTTAAAAGCTGATTGCAACATTCTATAATATGATACCTTAAATAAAAGTATATGTGGAAAAGTCCATATTTCTTAAATATACCAAACAGCAAAATACACCTATATGAAACCAAAATTAAGGTTTCATTATATAACTTATTGTTTTCAAATGATTTTTTATACAACAATAAATAACTTAAATAATGAAAACTCATGTGAAGAACAGTGGAAAAATATACTACTGTTTTCTGAAAATTCTAAATGTTTAATCATCATAAATTTTTAAGAAGTTCAAATCTTCATATTTTGAAAAAAACAACAACAACAACTTTTAGGCTTTTTAAGCTGTTCTTAAATTTGAAAGCCATACAGTTTACCAAACAGGTCTGCTAAGCTTTCCTTAGAGCAATATGCTGACTGAAGAACCTTCGGTAATGAAGATATGCAGCTTTAGATTACATATCACAGGTAACATTTACATGGTAATTAAAAACACTACAGGAAATCTTCCTTTCAGTAATTTTTCCATCCATTATCTTTTGTTGTTGTTGTTGTTTGTGAAATGAATAATGTATTCCTTGGCAAGATGTTCTTTTCTTTCCAGATGGAAAGATAGACGATAATGTATTAAAACTAATCTACTCTATAAATTCTGCATTTTTGCTTGATCATTATACGAAATCCACCATTGCATAGAACATTTATGACATTTTCCAGCATGTAATTTCAATCACTATGTTATGATTATTGAAATTGGTATTTGGGAGGCTGCACGCAAATGTGAATAATTTTTAGAGTACTCACATTTATTTAAATATTTTACCATAAGAGACAAATTTCTTTGAATTTGGTGTGTGATGAAGCCCAAGTGAGTCCCTCAAATGCTACATCATTTTGTACCTCTGATTCCATTGGTATTTTGCTTCCCCTTCTCCCCAGTCTTTCTCTAACTCTACTTCTCCCTACTTATATTGTTCCCATTGTACTGGTTAGAGGGGTCAGAAAGAGCATTGATCTTTTTGACCAAGACATATGAAAAAAAAAAAAAAAAAAGAGAGAGAGAGAGTATTAAAGAGAGGAAAGGAGTTAATGTAAATAACTAGACTGGCATTGATTCTGAAATATCGGACATATAGAACCACTTTTGGCCAAAAAACATGTACTTTCTTTCAACTTAAACAGAATAGTAATATTTGCTACGAATATAGAGAGAGATGTACACTGTTTTTCAGGAGATGATGTGATAGTCTTTTTAGTTGAAGCCAGTGTTTCTCAAATGCACTATTGAGGTTTGGGACTAGATAACTATTTCTTGGTGGGAGTTGTCCTATATATTATGAGATGTCTAGCAGCATCCCTGGCCTCTATCCATTAGACATCAATTGCATCTCTGCAGATAAGACAACCAAAAATGTCTCCAGACATTGCCAAATATTCTCTGAGTGGCAAAAGCACCCAGTAGAGAACCACTTGTTTAAAAAGTTACATCTAGATGTAAATACACTCATTATTAAAAGGAGAGAAAGAGGATGAGGGAAAGAAAGGAAAAAAGAGAGGGAGAGAGAAAAAAAAAAAAAAAATATATATATATTAACACTGGCACACTGTAGACTTTCTGTACTGCTTTCCTCTTTATCAGTTCTTGCCTAACACACATTTAATTTGTTCAGATATCCAACAAGTTAATTGTGAATCACAGCACCGGTTCTAGAATCTCGTTAAGGATCAAATTCCAGTTTCATCATATGCCAGCTTTGAAACTCTTTGATATAGGGAAAGATATTTAACCTCTCTAATCCATAGTCTTCTTATTTATATGCAAATTATAATAATATTAACACATAGAGTTTCTGTGGTTAATGCATATAAAGTACTTAGCAAGATGCACAGTAAACTCAAAACTGTTTATATATATATATATATATATATATATATATATATATATATATATATATATATATATATAATCTGTCAGATAAGTTATATGATTTAAACCATATATAATTACCAACCTACAATTTTTGCAAAAGAAAATTTTCATCTCAGAGTATTTTGCCAATATTAGTTTTGAAACTACAACTAAACGTATTCCAAAATCCAAAGTAAATTCAAGTAAAATTGTCACAGAGGCAGCAGGAACACAAAGAAAGGCAATGAGCTCAATTTTCTTTAGTGACTCTCTTGGGTAAATTAACCAACTTGGACTGAAGCACTTACCTTTTATTCATCCCTTCAACAAGTATTTATTAAATGCCTCTTTTGTGGCTATTTTAAGTAATAGCCACGGGAAAGAGGATAATGGATTTTGCTAAAACTAACTCATTATAATGATATACAGCTATACAAATTTAAACAACAACAACAAAAACTACTTATAGTGTGTGAGTTAACCATACAACATTCTCCAAACAACTTGAATTAAGGAGCCTTAAAAGAAAGGATAAGAGTTGTAGAGTACCACTGTACACTTCTGCAAATTGTAAGTGTACTAGGAAAAATGCCTATAATTCTAACTCAAGCCCAGGAATGAGCATCCTCCAAGTTTTGGCACAAATAATATGATACGAGACCAACGGGGTCTTACTTGGAATACTGATAATACCTGCTGGCAGATATTCATTTTTTAATGGAAATTTGTGTATTTCTTGGAGAAAGAATAGAGTACATATGCTATCAATTTGTCTATAAAGTCATACATTCATTATTCCATCAACTTGATCAATTCCGTCAATTCTTAATTCTACACTGTTTTCTGTAAACTCCAGTGTGAGTGCTAGATGGATCTGCATTAGTATGATTTTCTCAAAAAACACAGCATCTACCACATAGCAAACATAAAATCTTGGGATGAGGTCCAATCATCTCTAATCCTTCCCAGTAAAGAAGTTTCCCAGGTAGCTGCAATGATGTCTGTTGTTACCACTCTAGAATCTACTTGCTTGCCTGTAGCTATTCCTGTCATTTCTGGCTAATAAACCAGATTCTAGTCGTTTGGTACCATACTGATGAACCCTTGGTGGTTCTCCCAGGAGGTCATTTCTTTCTCGGGATATAACCTACTTTTCTTATCTCACTTTCTCATAACTCCTGGATGTAACCACTCTTACCACTTTTGTACTTCCTATATGTAATGCATACATTATTCACAAAAGGCCTGTTTTGTATAAGTCCACCATGAAAATGCCATACTGTCCTCAATCTGAGAGATGCAATAAAAAGAATATGGATTTGTATTCACTTCCTGTTTCTCTGACTTTATTCACACTATTTCATCAATCTAGAATGTTTTTCTTTTTTCCTTTCCTCACATTGTTCAAAAACAAATGTCAATCCCATTTCTCAAATGAAATTCCTTTTCTGTTAGTCTTCCATAGTCATCCAATTTCCATCGTCACTTCATCCAAGCTCTACTAATAGACTTTGCACAGGTCATGCAATAAATGCTTATCAGGGTGTTGTTACCAGGTTCTACGCTAGGTGATATATCTAATAGTTGATAAATAATATTATGTCATCATATGAAATTGCTTCCATAATTGTTTTAATGCATATATTAAAAGTCCTATTGGTATTTGTTTATTCTAGTGTACTGATACATCTTCTTATCAATTATTTAAGATAAATATTTTAAGTATAAGAATCATGTACTCTAATTTATTTCATTTCCTCATAATCTTGCTTCCAAGCATGTATTCAAAATGCTTCTTTAGAAAAAGAGACTTTTCAAAATAGAAATATGGCATTTGTCTTTTGTTCAATGTAAGAAAAAATAAAGAAACTGAGGGTTTAAAGTACATAGACTGTCTTTAAAATAAAATATAACTTTGTAAGCAATTCAATTAAAAATGATCTCTTTGTAGTAGTCTGGACCTCCCCGGACTCTGCTGCCAAAAATATTATTTTAGCCATGCACTTTTTATTAAAAAATATATTGATACTAAACAATAGAGACTGCGTAAAGTTTCTCTCATGAGTGAGTGAAGAGATCCTTCTTGGAAAGAGTGAAATAAGGAATGTATTAGCAGGAACTTCCAACCTCTCATTAAGACATGGTGCATCCCTGTGCCCACTGCCCTATAGTGACCACTGTGGAACCACTTAAATGTCAAACCAACCAAAGAAAAGTTTATCTCCAATCACCCCTGCACTGTGACTTACATTGACATTTACTATTTTAGGTCTAAATTAAATGAAACCTTATTAATACTTAATATAATATTGCTTTAGATTTACCTACATATTTAGTAATATCTTTGTGAACCACTCCTCTTGCATCTTAAGATGGCTATCTGAGATCATTTTTCTTCCATTTATAATAAAATATAGCCTTTAGAGGAGGTGGTTCAAGGTGACAGCCTGCATCCTGAACTCATCTTCTCCCATGAACACACCATATCTACACCTGAATCTGGAATAATACTTTCTGAAAAAGATTCCAAAACTAGATGAGCAGCTCCTCAAAAACAAAGAACAAAGGGCCACATTGAGATAGGAAAGCAGAGATACAATTTTTCCAAAATTCCACCTCTTGCATAACAAAAATTGGAAGATATCTCAAATACAAAGCTTCTCTCTAGGGAGAGATTGAGGTTCATGCTCCACAATCCCCAAGAAATGTACCAAAGAGGTGAACCCTTAATATGTCTGGCTTTGAAATGGGGCTTATGATCAGGAGACCCAAAATGCAGTGGGGAACAGTAAGTCTATTCTTAAAGGGCTCATGCACACACTCACTCAACACAGGACCCGGCAGAAAAGAAGCAGTTTGAAAATCAGCTGAAACGATACATGAAGTATAGTCATTCACTGATCTTAAAGTGTCTGGCAGAGATGCAGCCGTCTGCTAGGACTTTCTCTGAGGACAGAGGTACAGGCACCATTTTTGCACTCCCACTCAAACTTACAAGTGCTGATGTTTTGGGTACCATTTTTACACCCGCTCTACTTTGCTAGCAATGGAGACTTTGTCCCATCTATTCTCACTCCTGCAGCCCTTCTTCAGCTAATGGATTTGCACCAGACTCAGGCTGCCCAGTGACCCCACTGAAGCCATCGTGCTGACCCTAGCTACAGACTTCTCCACGACCATGCTGAATGCAGGTTGCAGGTGTGCATAGTAGTCCACACAGTAATTGCACCTCAGTCCCTAGCTCTGGTGAACAAGGAGCCTGCATTTGTGCCCCTCAAGGGACAAAGAGACAATTCATGGCAGGTTATCCCCACCACGGCATGACACAAATAGAACACTGACCCCCCCCCCCCCCCCCTCGTCTTCCTATAAAGAAGTCCTATTAACCTGTCCTGGAGCTTCAGTCTGAGGGGCAGGCATTATATTTACCATATATCTAGAGGCTACAGAGGAGCTCTCAGGAAAGGTAGGGATACCATTCTTGTGGATTCCCTTAGCCTCTCTATAACTCACAAGCACCTCCCAGAAAGGAGTTTATACACTTATCTGGAGCTCCAATTTATGCACCTGTCATCAAGTAGATACCTCCAAATTGCCTAGTCTAGAGGCTAGCAAAAGTCACAACTATGATCCCACAGGACTGTATATACTTGCAAATTTTAAAAGCTGCTGCATAACGATCTGGCTTCCAATTAGCCTGAAACTTGGTGCTGACTGAGGTCCCTTCCATCGAAACACTGACAGGAGTTGGCACAATTGTAACAACTGGGACCTATCAGAAATAAATCAGGATTTTCAGATAATCATAAAGGTTCAAGAGACAACCAAAAGGAAGGGCAAAGATAAACAATAAGTTTCATTGCCTAAACAAGGCCATTCCTTCAAAAATGGGAGCAGTAGCTATTCCTTATAATGTATAGAAAAAAGCACAGAGAGACAGGCAAAATGGGAAAACAAAGGGATATGTTTCAAATGAAAAAATTAGATAAAATCCCAGTACAAATCCTTAGTAAAATGGAGGTAAGTAAATCACCTGATAAACAGTTCAATGTAATGGTTGTAAAGATGTTCAACAAACTCAGGATAAGAATGGATGAACACACTGAGAACTTCAACAAAGAGAAATATACGGAAATACAAAATGGAAATCACAGAGAATGAAGAACAGAATAATTGAAATGACAAATACACTATAGGGGATAAACAGCAGACTAGATAAAGCAAAAGAATGGATCAGTGACCGAGAAGATAGGGAAGTGGAAGTCATCCAAGGAAAACAAATATATATAATAATTTTAAAAAGTGAAGACCGCTTAAAGGAGGTATAGCACAGCATCAAGCAGCATAACATTCTTACTATGGAAGTCCCAGAAAGAAATGAGAGAGAGAATGAGGCAAAAAACATTTTTTGAAGAAATAAGGGCTGAAAACATCCCTAACCTGGGAAATAAAATGAGACATCTAGGTGCAGGAAGCATAAAAAGCTCTAAATAAGATTAACTAAAAAAGATCCAAACCAAGACAGATTATAATTACAATGTCAAAAGATAAAGAGAAAATCTTAAAAGCAGAAAGAGAAAACAACCTGTTACCTACATTAAGAGAAGCATACACCATGATTAAGTGGAATTTATTTCAGGCTGCAAGGATGGTTCACCACATGCAAATCAGTCAGTGGGGTATACCACATTACAAAATTAAGAGTTAAAAGTATATTATCATTTTAATAGATATAGAAAAGCATTTGACAAAATTTAACATCCATTTATGATAAAAACTCTCAACAAAATAGTATAAAGTGAATGTACCACAAAATAATAGGACCATCTATAACACACTCACAGCTGTTAATAATATCATACTTAATAGTGAAAAGCTGAGAGCTTTTCCTCTAAGATCAGGGACAAGACAAAGATGCCCACTCCCACCACTTTTATTTAACATATTAAATGAAGTTCTAGTCATAGCAATCACCCAACCCCACAAAAACAAATGAACAAACACCCAAATTGGAAAGGAAGAAGTAAAACTGTCACTATTTGCAGATGACATGACATATTTATACAAAACCCTAATGATTCTACCAAAAAAATGTAGTACTAATAAATTAATTCAGTAACATTACAGGATACAAAATCAATATACAGAAATGCATTGTGTTTCTATACACTAGTAATGAACAATCAGAAAGAGAAATTAAAAAAAAAAAAAAAAAACAACAACAACAAATAAAAACGTCATGTACAATTGCATCATAATGATTAAAGTACCTATAAATAAATTTAACTAAGATAGTGAAATAAATGTATACTGAAACTATAAGGCACTGCTGGAAGAACTGAAGTCACAAATAAATATAAAGATATCCATACTTATGGATTAGAAGGATTAATATTATTAAGATGCCTTAAGCAATATACAGATTCAATGCAGTCCAAATATCAAAATTCCAATGACATTTTTCCCAGGCAAGATCAAAATAATTCTAAAATGTGTATGGAAACACAAAAATCCCTGAATAGCCATGGCAATCTTGAGAAAGAAGAACAAAGCTAGCAGTATCACAGTCCTTGATTTCAGACTATACCGTAAAGCTATAGTAATCAAAACAGTATGGTATTGGCATAAAACCAGACACAGCTCAATGGAAGAGAATTAAGAGCCCAGACATACACAGTCAACTAATTTATGACAAAAGAGCCAAGATAATCTGGAAAGTCTTTTCAATAAATGGTGTTGGGAAAACTGAAAAGCCACATACAAAGTAATGAAACTAGACCACTATCTTACACAATACACAATAAGTAACTCAAAATGGATTAAATACTTTAAAACCTGGAACCATAAAACTCCTAGAAGAAAACATAGGTGGTAGCTTCCTTTACTTCAGTCTTGGTATCAATTTTTGGGATTTGACTGCAAAAGCAAAGGCAACAAAAGCAAAACTAAACAAATGGAACTATATCAAACCAGAAGCCTCTGTGCAGCAAAGGAAATCATCAACAAAATGAAAAGGCAACTTACTGAGTGGTAGAAAATGCCTGCAAATCATATATCTGATAAGAGGTTAATATCTAAAATACATAAAGAGCTCAAACAACTCATAGTAAACAAGCATACGAACAAAAAATCAGATTTAAAAATGGGTAGAGGAGCTGAATAGACATTTTCCAAAGAAGATATATAGAGGTCTACAGGTACATGAAAAGATGTTCAATATCACAAATTATGAGGAAATGGAAATCAAAACCACAATGAGATATCATCTCATACCTGTCAGAATCACTATTGTCAATAAGAGAAGAAATAACAAGTGTTGGAGAGGATATGAAAACAAGGACACCCTGTACACTGGTGGTAGGAATCTACATTGGTATAGCCACTATGGAAAACAGCATGGAGATTCCTCAAAAAATTAATAATAAAACTAGCATATGATCCATTTAGTTCACTTCTATGTCTTTATCCAAAGAAAATGAAAACACTAATTTGAAATGATATGCTATGAACCATTATGTTCATTGCAGACATATTTACAATAGCCAAGGTGTGGAAACAACCTAAGTGTCCATCTATGGATGAATGGATAAAGAAGAAATGGTGTGTGTGTGTGTGTGTCTGTGTGTGTGTGTGTGTGTGTGTAAAAATATATACATATTTTAAGAAGGTAAAAAACTGTATTAAAATTACGCTGATGGTAACCACTTTGAGCACCTCTTGTAATTACAGAAGTCAAATGTGACTGGTATTCATCTTATGTTATCAATATATATGTCTGTTAGTGACAACTTTTTCCAGTCTTGGTTTGAATGCAAATATTCTTACCGTGTAAGCCTCCCAGAGAAGAGAGATATAGGGCTACTCTGGGAAACATGACGGCTGATCAGTTTTAAATGCCAGGAGATCCTTCTTATCTCTACAAAGAACTAATGTCCGAAACCAAGAGGGCTATGGAAACCCTCTTATCTCACTTCTGTATACAATAACCAATAACATTGGCCAAACCTTTTTGAACATGTCTCTTTTAAGCTACCATGAGATTTGCATTCAAGATATGGGAGAAAATTACTAGTTAGACATGATGACTCAGCTTTACATTGCAGAATTGTAATTGCCAACACTTTTGTGAATATGAACTTAAACTGTCCCTTATTTTAGGGAAGAAAATACCCATGTGTTATGTAAACCCATGCCTGGTCAAAAACCTTTTAAAAGACTGATCTGTTGAATCAATTATGAAAGGTATCTGAGTCTACCTATTTGAATAAATATTTCAAAGGCACAATAAGAAAAGGGAAAGAAAGAAAGAAAGGAAGGACGAAAGAAAGAAAAGAAAGAAAAAAGTTCAATATACACATTTTCCTAAGAGCTGATTTCCAAAGTTTTTTCCTTTTCCTGCTTTAATGGATGGAGTACATACATCATGCCCAGGAGGCACAGAATTACTCTCTTTGCTGCTTATTCGGCAGTCAACATCTTCTCAGAGTTCAGCCTGAAATATCCTAGCCAAGAAAATTTGGGCCTGTGTGGAATAGCAAGCACCGGAAATATTTAAATTTATAGTGACATTCATTTTTCCCTTTGTTTTTGAATGGAACTGGTAAGAGACCACTAAAAAGATGGGGTGGGGACAGGGATGGGAACGAGGGACCTTGCATCATGAAATCTAAATAGATTCACTGAATCATGGAACAAGAGTTCATTGTGGATCCTTAGCATCTAACTTGGTCCATCTAACCATAAATGTTGTTGAATACATGAACACATAAACTACTAATCATGCTGAATAAGAATTATCTTCCAGATATTCTGCTGAGTGTGAGAAATACAAAGGTGATGAGGCAAACTGGTAGAGACCAAGTTTTAAAACAGTTACAATTTAAATTGGAATACATGCAAGTTGATAAAGATATTATCATTTGTTCAGAGAATACTGGTTTTCAGTACACTATCAAACTATTTTTTAAACATTTTCCCTAATTATCACATTAGCTCATCAAGGTAGGTTTACTGTCCATATAATAAATGAGAACATCAAGGGTCAAAACTGCATTTCCAAAACTCCTTTATCTGCTGGCTTCTGAATGAGTTCAACAGTACAAAGCAGTGATAATAAGGAAAGAAGAGATGGAGTTTTTCCTTCTTCCTCTTCACCTTACTTAGCATCTCTAGAGCAGGTGCCTTTCCTCCACAGCCATGGCTATCCTGAAACAAACTAAGACCAATGTTTTAGAATTTTCCCTTTCTCTTCATCCTAGAGGTGATAATGGCTTCCTGATACTGCTATTCTCTGGGTTCCTTCACCATCTACTGTAGACTTTTAGTTCTTTGACGAACTATGTCAAAATATCTTGCCTCTGATTAAATGCAGGGTGTTTTATGTCATTCTGTATGGATTCTGAATGATATACCTATGATCTTCATATCACATCACACTATTTCCAATACGACATTGCAAAACTGTCCATATTGCTTTGTAATTGTTTGTTTACAGGCCTGTTTGCTCCTGGCCTGTGAGCATTTAACATTAGAAACAGCATCACTTTATTTTTGAAACTCCAACACCCACCACATGGCCAAATACATCACAGATACTCAGTAAATACCTGTTGAATAAATGAAGTAATGAATAAGTGAACATAATGCTAGGCACATATGAAAAGGGAAATTCAGTTTCAGAATATCTTCCTAGAGATAAGAAGCTTGTACTGAGCTTCCAAAGATGAGTAAGTAATTTCTGGTGGACAGAAACAAGATCTCATAGTGGAGATGTTTCAAAGAATATGAACATGATGTACAAATATGCAAACCCCCCAAAAACAATGTTATATGATTATAACTGATCCAGGAAGTTTTGGTCTAACTGAAATTTAGGGTCCATAAGAACTAAGACTAGAAGATGAGGCTAGAGAAATAGACAAGGACTTTACATATGCCTTGCTAAGGGGTTTATAATTCATCTATTAGGTTTAAGCAAGGGAATTACTATTTAGTTTGCACTTCAGATAGTTTTGCTGACTAAATAGATTACGGATTGGAATGGGTTGGTACAAGTGGCCAAAAACAAACTGTGAGGTTATCCTTTCACCTTATTAAATGTTATTATTTGCAAAACTCAGTCAGAATCATCAGTTTAGATGAACAGAAATTGGTGGACTCTGGAGTTTGCTAAGAGCGAGAATAACTTGAACTTGGTGAATGTTATGGGTAAGGTGAGGGAAAGGAAATATTCTAGTATGGTTTTAGAATCCTGTTTTGGTCACTATCTATCTATCTATATTATCTATAGATATAAAATGTATATACACATATAGTGAGCGTGTGTGTGTGTGTGTGTGTGTGAGTGTGTATCATGACAAAATTAAACAAGATAGATGGAAGGAATAATGGGTTAGAGTACAATATAATGAGCTCAAATTTGGACATGAGTTTGATATGCCTGTGGGGATTTGGGTGAAGTATCTCGGATATAGTTATAAATATACACCTGGATCTCAGGTGAGAAGGAAAAGTAGAGGTAGGAGTCATAGATAAGTAGGTGGTAGCTAAAAATGACAGGATGACTCAGAAACATCATAAAGTAAGAAGAGCAAGGCAGAAGACGGAAGCTCAGGAAAGAACAAGAGCTTGGGAGTTGTGAAAAGAGGGGGAGTCTGCAGATAGCCATAGGGCTCAAGACAATTTAAGAGACAGTATAATACTATAGAAAGAGGAAGATAAGCAATTAAAATGATCTAGAATAGATGAGCATCCATTTTGAATAAAAAAATAAAGGTACTATGTCTCAGATTTTTTTTTTCCTCTGGAAAACTTGGCTGTGAAAGAAATGAGGGAGAGGGCATTACCTCGTCGGCAAATGTCTTCTTATATTAAAGGCATGACTCAATACCAGGTTCCAAATTTAACCCAGAATTCTACCAAAAATAAATGAGAACAAATAAATGTGAAAGAATGTGCAAGACACTTACTGTTTTGAAGAGTTCCTACATCTATCCGTCTTGAACCAATATGAGAATGCTCAACATAGACTAGTGAAAGGGCTGAGGAAAAGGCCTGAGAATTTTCTAGGCCATCATCAAGTGGGCAGTGAAAGACCATTCAGAATGAAGATTAATGAACCCTGAATGCTACTGCTTTTTCCAATCCATTGTCTATTTTTTGGCAAGACATTTAGCCTAGTGTCATCCTCTCCTGGGCAGAAGGAGGGACTAATCTAAGTTAGGAGAAAAACAAGACATAGTAATCATTCGGCTACAGTAAGTTTGTATATATTACCTATCCAAAGCGAATGGGACTTTTTTAAGTTTAAGGACTGTTTTTCGCAATTATAAAAGGAGAAAGTCAAATTTCATTTTGTGTCCCTTTCTTACTTCAAAAAAAAAAAAAAGAACTGTAATGAAAATCAATTTTTAGCTAACAATTCTACAATACACTTATAGCCCAGTTGCCTTAACCTTAACCAAAAAAAATACCAAATACACTAAACTAATCACTTATTAAAAAGAAGAACTTTTTTCTTGAAAATGGAAAAGAGCCACTTTAGAACACTGGTTCTGTTTCACAAGGTTTCTCCTCATAGTCTTTCTTTAGTGTGCTGTACACAGGTTTATGTATAAGTGGATATAAGGGGTTGAATTTCTCAGACTGAAAGAGTATTTATTTTTACTATTTTGCATAGTAATCTGTTGAGGGGAAACTGGCCTCAGGGTTATGACAGTTGTCTGTACACAACTGCTATCCAGGGTCCTAACAGAGACAAAATGGCAGCCCAACAGCACCCTGATTTACAATGTCAGTTCTTGATTAATAAAGGTGAGCTAGAGTTTGACTCACAGAGCTGGACAGGACCTCATGATCAGTACCTATTTAGCTCAAAAAGCTCTTGGAACCTACCACTAATCAACTTTCTCAGGTAGTAGTATATGTTGAAAAGAATAAACAAGTGTCTTTAACTTTGGCTACAAAGACATAACATAAATAAGTATATAAATACATACTTATGCATATATGTCTATAGTATTACAACATTGTAAAGGGATATCTTGGCCCATCTCCTAAATAATCAGACACTCTGATTGCAAGGCTATCCTATGGTGTAGCTATGCCTCCTCATGGATCCTGCTATGTCTCAGTTCATGATAGAGAGTTAACAATGTTTTGGGTTGAAATGTTGGTATAGGCGGATGTTCTTTAGCCTAACCCTGAAGCTGACTGCAATTTTTTTTGAACCTCACGAGGAGGCAAGGGCAAGAGCCATCACTTTCATTCTCTACTTCAGTGTCAGGAAAATATGATGGTGCGGATGGACAGAAGACAAGGGGGATGAAGAGGATTTGTGTGATCACAAAAATAAAAACTGCAAAAGACTATGGTGTCTCATATAGTTCTCATAATTATAAAGCAGATCAAAACACTAAGATAAATGCACCGAAACTCTCAGAAACCTAATTCCTCTTAAATCTAACTTAGTTACTAAAACTTTGCATGGTGTTTGTTCATGTTCCTCTTGCAAGTAATTGACATCAGACTGCATTCTCTTTGGAGGGTTAAGTATTTTCTTCTTTAAAAAAAATGCCAAACTTATTATCATCCAAGTTAATCCATATTCTACAATTGCAACCTCTCTTTAGAATCTTTAGCTCTTTCTGATTACATGAATTATAAAAGAATTCAGTGATAATAACCTCTCCCTCTCCCTCTTTTATGGAACAACTCATGTAAAGGATCAAGGGCAGAAAGTTTTCTGATATAGTTTAGAAATAGTAAGAAGGTCAATATACTTGAAGGAGCAAGTAAGTGTGGTGTTGGGAGCAGTAGAGATCAGGCCAAAGAAAACAACAAGGAGCTAGATTATATAGGGTTTTATATGCCATTGGGGGACTTTAGACTTTATTTTTAATATAATGGGGAAACAGATTAGGTTTTAAGTAAAATAGTGACATGTCCTGATATAATCTGATACACATTTTTAAAAAGGTCACCTAGTGACTTTGTTGAGAATAGAGTATGTTAATGGCAATGTTGTAATAAGGGAGACCATTTTTGTGGCCATTGAAGTCATCCAGGTCCAAGGTAATTGTTACATAGTAGCAACAGAACTGGTAAAAAGTGATTAAATTTTTGATATATTAAAAGCTATACTCAATATATCCTGGTGGATTCAATACGGAGAATTCAAATAAAAGAAGTCAGAGATCTCACCAATATTTTTTTGGTGTGAGAAACTGAAAGACCTGTAACCAACTGAAAAAAAAAAAGAGCCATAGTTTCTGAGGAGTGAAGAAGGTCGTGGGCATGTGAGTTTGAGGTATCTATTAGATATCCAAACGGAGATCTTGAGAAGGGCTGGAGTTAGACGATAGTCTGGACTGGGAAAAGAAAAAAAAAAAAGGGAGTAGTTGGCACATGGAGATATTAAAAACCATGGGACTAAAGAATGTAAATTAAGTAGAGAAGAAAAGGAGGCCAAGAACTACAGTTGCTTAAGGAGATATAGAGGAATAGTAAAGGAGATGGAAAAGGAGCAACCAGTAGGCTAAGAAGTATACCCTCAAAGTGTGGTTGTGTCCTGAAACGCAAATGAAGAATGTCTAATGAGGAGGAAGTAATCAACTATGTCAGAGATTACTGATAGCGAAATTAAGAGGAACTGTTTTAAACTGACCAATGGGTATATCATTAAAGAGATTACCAATGACCTTGATGAGAGCAGCTTCGGTGGAGGGGTGTAAGTGAAAGCCTCAATGCGGTATGTTTAATAGATGAGAGTAGGAGAAATGGAGGAAATGAATAAAGAGAAGTGAAGAAATTGAGCGGTAGATGGAAGAAGTGGAGTAGAAAAAAAACATACAGAAGGTGCAAAAAAAAAAAAAAAATATATATATATATATATATATATATATATACGTTTATATATATATACGTTTATATATAAAATGTATATATACATTTTAAGAAAGGAAAAACCTGTATGAAAATTACGCTGATGGTAAACACTTTGAGCACCTCTTGTAATTGCAGCAGTCAAACCTGATTTCTATTCATCTTTTGTTGTGTATATATTGAGTATTACAATTTTAAGAGGTTTTTTTTTTTCTTTCTTAAATTTTGTATACATTATTTTGGCACTGAATGTGTGTGTGAGCATATATATATATATATATATATATATATAAATATACACATACACACACACTAATATACGTATATATGTGTGTGTATGTGTATATATATATATATATATATATATATATATATATATATGAAGATATAATGTGATTGCATATTTTTGAAAAATGGTCCAATAAAAGTGAGAAACAGTTGATGTTGGAGAGAGGGGAGAGCTGGGGCAATGTATTGGATTAGTCCAGAACAGATAAGATGTAGTATTAGCTTCAGATAAAACTACAAATAGGTCATTTAGAGTAACAGGTCAGAAGGTAGAGTGTTTAAGTGCTGATACAAAATAAAATAGGTATATATAGCGATGGGAGTTAGTGCACATTTTCTTTTTCTGATTGCTTCAGCTTTCTCAGGCATGTGGGAAATAAAATCATTAATTGAGAGTGAGAACTGGTAAGAAATTGTGGGTTTGAGAAGCCATAACAAGTGTGAAAGAGACTCCAAGGACAGCAAATTAACTGGAAATATATAATATGTTTTGCTGATAACATTAGGATGGAATTGAGTAGATTTATGGTCATGAATTGAAAGTGAAACTAGTCAGCATGGTTATTTGCTTTTATCCAGCTAGGTTCACTTGCACAGCTAAAGGACAGAGTAGGTGGAAAGTTGGATTTAACTAGGGTCATCACTTTGCCAATTGAGTATGAGAGAACAAGAAAATGGCTAGGAAGTTGAGGCACTATGCAGTGGAATGATTAAATGATAGATCATGACATTGAAGAAGAATTAAGAGGAAAGTGAATACATCAAGGATACCAACACCTGTGGAAAGTTGGGGATATGTCTAATGGATTGTTGGATTGGAAGTACTAGAGGTAATAAGAAGTAGGAGAGGTAATAACCTAGAAAAATAGGTAATGTGGTAAAGAGGGATGTATAAAATTGAGATGATGGAGGGCTTACAGTGATTACCAATGGCAAAATCTAGAGTCTAGAGAATGGCAATTGGAAAGTATAACTGAGGTTGGGTAGAGACATTGAGAGGCCAAGATATCATAAACATTATCTAAAACTACACTGAATTTTCCAAGAATTAAGACATAAGCAGTATTAGAGACAGAGCTACAACCTTTGAGAAAGGAAAGGGAATGATCTGGGTGTCAGTATATAATAACACTAATGAAGAATAGTGAATCAAATAATCGAAGGACATCAGCTGTAAAGCCAAAGATTGGGGGTGGGGGGGCATGGTCTGCATGCTGCAATAAGGATGAGGGAGGCAGATTACCCCAACTTTAGGTGCAATAATAGGAGAATTATTGGGGGACAACAATATTCATTTGAGAGGTCTTCAGAGGAATCAGGGAGGACAGGTGCTCTTTATCAAGAGCTGGTGAGATCTTTGAGATTAATTTAGTATGTAGGCAGTTACCTAGATAGTGGACTAAGTTACAGAGGGCACAGGGAAGATTGAGAAAAGGAGACAAAATAAGAGCCTTTGTGATGATTACAGTTCTTTAGTGATGGGTATAAATGAGGGAAAGGAGATAGTAATGTGGATATCAGCTAAGTACTGGTGTATTCAAGACAGACAGAGTGGTGAGGTGTTGAGAGCAGTGGATTTGGAGCACTTCCATTTAATTCTGGAATTAGTAGTATGGAAGGTACAGGGGAGGAGCTACAGAAGTTCAAGCCTAAAACACTGATTGGAAATATTGGCAAAACATAGCTCTATTCCCCCTGGACTTGGAGTAGTGAAGATTTAATTGTAAAGTCAATAGGACCTTTGGGTGAGACCCAAAATGAAGTCACTTGAGCCAATAAATCTTCGTGTTTTTTTAAAATGGCATTTGAGGTTATTGTGGTCAATTGTAAATGAAAGAGACTAAAAAGTACAACTTGAAAAAACTTTTGAATGGACTTTTTATTTCACAGTTACACATTTCAAAAAATCAAATGGTGTGATTCAAAGTAAAAAATTCAGTTTACTATAACCAGGTTTCCTCTAAGTGATGGATAGGTATAGTTATAATTGATCCATGGCAATATTCCTCTAGTGAACTCGAGCTTCAGGTCCAATTTTGGCTCCCGTAAAGACAATAATATATTCCTACCAGTGTTCTAACTACGTTAGTTTACAATTACCTGCTAATGTGTTGTATACACACGCAATGATGGGAACCCCTTAAGGGTAAGAACCATCAGCATATTCCCCAGAGTTCAGCATAGTGACTGTCCTATATTGAATTTTCAGCAAATATTTATCCAATTGATAAATAAAAGAATGAACGATGCCAGCACATTTCTAAAGATTGATTCGATGAAGAAGAATAAGAAACTAGTATAAATATGCTAGTCTGAAGAAAACAAGTCTCTGAAACACTAATGGCCAAGAAGAAAGCTATCTTAAGTGATAACTGACCCAAGCAACAGTCGTTGATCATGCTGTGAAATTAATAAGTATTTTCAAATAATATCCTTCTTCTATTCCCCCTCTCCTCTTTTGGAAGGCATGATTCTACCTTCTCCACACCTGATTTAGTTCCTTTGAACTTAAGACACATTTTTCATTATCTAACTGCAAAGGTGACAAGGACACCGAGATAAATAATTCTTATCATACAAAATGGTTGACATTGAGTCAACTTCAGAAATTATCTTCTATAAAACCTTTTTTTTTTCTTTTACTCCAGGTTAATCGACTGTGTGCACACCAAAAATATATAATGTTCATTTTATACAATTTTCCAGCCCTTTGGTTGTTAACCTCACTGAAACTTCAGAGTCTCTAGGACCAATTCATCAGGTTTCAAATCTGTTTGAGTAAGTTTGTATAAATCAATTTCCCCCCACAAAGCCTTCTCTCAGATACATGATACTCTGTTTTTTGTTTGCTAGGTCATCCATGCATACATCTTTCATTTGTAGTTCCTTGTTTATTCTATTAATTGTAATCGCATTAATAGTACCTAGTCTGCTCCATATTACTAAATTAGAACTCCACAAAGGTAAATTTTAAATAATTATAGTTTAATTCTAATAGTACCTAAAGCTGAATATGTATTTGATTGTTAAACATATTAGTTTAATTATAGCTTCATACTTAATCATAGTGCAAACATATTCTCCCCTCATTATACAGTAGTAACAGAGGAAAATGCTCATCCTCTCCATTTTAAATAAAGTAGTTCTAACATAGCAAAACAGAAAGTTTTGCTTTATGCCATACTTGTTACAACGTTAGTAGTGATCAGTTATCTAAAGCCAACGAAAAATCAAATCATTTGTCCAATTGAAAAATGAGAGAACTAATGCAATTTAGAATATTGAGTTTTCATGGTTACTACAGCATCAAATATGATCCTAAATATCCATAGTAATTTGCATCTGTGACTGACTATGTGTTATAATTTCTTTTAGAAGAGTTAGAAAACCCTTCTGACACAGTGTGCAATTGTGACTTTATTTAGATTAGAATAAATTGAATAACAAGCTATGCTGAGTTAAATAGTAAGTAACCTATCTGTGACCTCATAAAAATAATTAGATGACCCTTTAATATTCTACATTAGTAAACTTACAATGCAAATATTCAGGTATTTCTTTTTTACAGTAGTATTGGTCTTTTGCATATATGTAGTATCTTGGTTGCATGTAATAAAATAAAACAAAACATAAAAAAAATTACACCAACCTAAGTCACGGAACTAAGTGTTTATTGCCTCTTCAAAAGAATTATTATGTATTTCACGGGTACCTGAATAGCAAAACATTATTGTAATTTAGTATATTGGAAATATTTATATTTGCTTTGGGAAATATTTCTCACAAAAACTATTACATGTCCAAAACAAAAAATGACACATGAAAACAGAAAAAGCAATTGAAGAGAAAGGGAAATATACACTGGTGAAATAAATAAATTTTGGAAGAAAATCCCAACAATCAAAAAAAACCAAAAAACTTTAAGTTTCAACAAGGATACTTTAGCCCAAGAAAAAACAAAAATAGTCTTCACAATAATAAAATATGTCTCTGCATCTAGATTTTGTTAGAGTAAGAGTGATATTACTTTTTCCATAGTAATTATTTCTAGTGGAGCCATAAAAAGATAATGATGTATCAAATAATTTAAAAATCCGTGGTTTTATATGTTTCTTCAATTTTTTGCCCCTGATTTTAGGGTCTGTGAAATCTAGTACAATATATAAAACAGAAATATAGGAATTCTAGTGTGGCAAATATTGATGACTTCAGTTTGATAACATTTATCTGAAATCTAGCCCGAAAAGACCAGAAAAGCCACACTGTCCTGGCTGGTTAACCCACAAAGATCTTCCTAACACAAGGTGGGCAGGTGAAATGAACATTAGGTTTATCCTAAGAGGTTCCTCACCCCCTCACCTGCCCATTCAAAGAGAAACACATCACCATACCACCCATATGAATTTACCTACTGTTAAAAATAAGAATAAAAAGTGTATGAGTTATGGGTATAGGGAATTTGGGACAATAACTAACATTTTTTTTCCTTGATTTTAATTCCTCTCAGCACAGCACACAGAATTCTTCATTTCACTCTGCTCTTACTTAGACATCCAGGATTTTAATTTTAGAACTAATTGTAATGGGTATCAAGTGATATTATATGTACTACCGATTCTCCCTCTCTCTCTCTCATCCTCCTTCTCTCTCTCTCTCTCTCTATATATATATATATATATATATGTGTGTGTGTGTGTGTGTGTGTGTGTGTGTGTGTGTGTATAAAACCTGATTTTTCTCCTATAATTCACAGGTGTACTGAAACTTTTTATTAATTTATACAACTTTATATCTGAAAGGGTGTTTAGTTTATTGTCCTATATATAAATGTATATTATATATTAAAATATATTCAATATGTTGTTTTTACTATGAGTTTTTCAAGATCTGCTTCTTATAAAATGCATACTTACACTCTAGAAATGTGTGGTAAAAATGTCTTTCCTAATTGGGATTTCACAGTAATGAAGTTATTTGAAATTATAAGAAGTATTAGTAGTATTCCTGGTGACATTTGGAATTCACAGGAAAACCAATTAAAAAATTCTTCAAAAATCAAAACAAAAGTCAACAGCAATAACATATTTCAGTATATTTGATTTGTTAGATACTACTCGTAGTTTTAGGAAAGCAAAACAAAACAGGAATTTTACCATCAGAGAGAGAATAAGATAAAGACATTGAACATGATTTAGCTCTTTCGAAGCATTAAATTAAACAACAAAAATGTATGCACGATGAAAAACTACATAGTAAAAATAAATGATGAAGTAGGTTTGGCTGACCATAGATGTGAAATAACAAAGATTTTCAAATTCAAACAATTAGTAAAGAGTCTCTAGTTTAAGCCTAAATTTGAAGGAATAAAAATGTAAAGTAAAGGTTGAAAAAGTATGAGATACGGGGCAGGAAATGAGGGTAGCAATAGAGGAACAGACAGAAAAATGAGAAAGACAAGTGAAAACAAAAAAAAATAAGGAGAAAATGAGAGAGGGAGGATGGGAGAGAAAGTATTTTTCTCATATAAACCACATTTATCTGTTTTGCTTTGTTTTGTTTTGTTTTTCAACAGCAGTCTGCCCTTACTGGCTCCCTAAGAACTATCCTCCGTGGACATTCAGTCTGCATATTTGGTAATTCTTTGCTATAGCACAACCTGATTTTTCTCCTATACTTCCCAGGTATCCTGAATCTTTTTTACTAATTTATACAATTTTACATCTGGAAAGAGGCTTAGTTTATTGTTCAAATATCTCATTTTACTGGTTTTCAAAGCCATGGAGCTAGTCAACTACAAACTCTCTCTAGCATTTAGAATCCTTCTATAAGGTTTATCAAACATAATACAAGTGTAAAACCTGTCTGATACACAATCAACTAATTGCTCTATTAATGTGTAAATAGCATAAAATTCTAGTTGCTACCAAGTATCCATTATCCCCCTTTTCTTAGTCTGATTTTATTTAAGCAATGCTTGTACACTAAAAAAAACACACTATATCTCTCAGGCATTCTTGTAAATCAGGGCGGCTGTGTATTAAAACGCTGGCTAATGGCATAAAGATAGAAATTTTGGATTAGGCTTCTCAAACGTTCCTTCTCCAAAAGAAGGAGATTGACTGGTTTGGTAAGGATATTTTATTCTTTTCCCTTCCTCCTGGAATGGAGATGTGATACTTGAAGCTGCAATGGCCATCTATGACCACTAGCCTACTTAGAGGTAGCCAAGCAAGTGACAAGGATGGCAGAACAGAGAAATGTAGGCGTCTCGGATACAGATCACATCACGAAGTCACCTTACCTGCCTTGGAACATCTATCTATCTCCGGACATTTTTTACATAAGAGAAAAATGAAGCAGTATTTTTTTTTTTTGAGCCTTGTAAAGATCTCTAATAGAGATCCTTGTACAGATCTTTAATAATCTCTGAAGATTATTCACAGCCAAAGACAATTTCTAACTGATACAACATAAGTGAACAAGGCAATGCTTAGTTGTGAGAAAATATGCACAGAGGAACACAGGTGTCAGGAGCTACTATATGACAGTTGATTAGAGTAGATACCAGTCTGACACTTTAACTGCATCTTGGTTAGTCGGGAGGGGTGGTTTATAACTTTAGAGATTTGAAAATGTAAGGCTATCTGGAGACGTGCAAGGAAAACATGATTAAGCTACAGGAATATAAAGTCTGTTAGACAGAAAAAGCAAAAAAAAACCAAAAAACTGACAGGGCATGGAGAATTTTATAATACTATATGCAGGCATTTGCTCAGAATGCAAATTGGTATCCATTGCCTGCCTTACTAAAAATGCTTGTTAGAATTCTCTCCCTGGAGGCCTTCCAGATTGGTTAGGTAGCAATCTGTCTAGGCAAGTTTGGGTTCACTCCAGTCTAAAGGCAGATGGATGGACTGGATAACCTCTGAAAGTCCCTTCTGGCCGTATTATTCTACAGCTCTGTTTCACACACGGAAAGTTATCACTGCTTCTGTATTTGTAGATCTAATCATTGAGGAGACCTTTGCTTTCCTTCTGCATATTGCAGATATTTCTGTAAATAAGGAGAAACAAAAATAAAAGGAACAAATTACTTTAGGCAAAATGCAGGAGTGAATCTTCCTAACATGGAGCACATTACTTGAGGCCAAGGAACAGTGTTGTACGCTTTACTCCATGAATTACGCTTCAAGAGTCCATGTGTTTTTGCATTGCATCACTCTGTTTCCTGTGTGCTTGTCTTCCTGGATTGAGCCCTTGTAGTCAAGTGACTGAAATAGAAGTTAAATGTAAGTTTGTTTGTTTGTTTTCAGGTGTTTCCAGTCTCTCAGGGGTATAAAATAAATTAAACTAAGGCATATTTGCATTGAAAAATTCACTTCAAAAGGTAAGTTATACTGTGTTAGGAAAGATTACCAGGGTTCAACCTCAAACATAGTTCAGTCAGTTCTGCATATTTTGTTTTGTATAATTAGTTTAGATGGGTAAGATACAAACCTGACTTACTGAAAAGGAACTGAAATTCATCTGTCTGGGAGTAGGACATAGCACTCAAAGTAAGACCATGAGTAGTGGAAAAAAACCTTACACTGATTTTGAAGACAGGAACAAATGAAACAAAACACAGGTAGAAAGCCTTAAAAATATAACCATTTTTAACTCCCTGAAATAATTATTTCAGCTGGATATCCAATAGACACACACACACACACACACACACACACACACACACACACACCTATATATACATTTATATACAACAAAGTTTACAAATAACTTATATACACTAAATATTTGGTTATGTTTATAAACTATTTAAAGAGTATTTTATACCTATTAATATTTCTCTCCAAACTTCTTTGAGACCTCTTAAGTAATATCTAATTGACCTAACAAAAAACTAGATAATTCAGGTTCTTAGTGCTTCTGCTCGGAAAATATTGGATAGTCTCTGAGCCATTTATTGAATATACATATTTTTTTTCTTGCCCCTCTTTGTTTTGTACCTGTAGTCTGAAAAAAACACACTACAAGTTTCAGCTAATGGAACTGAACAGTGCTCTTTCAGGCTTGTCCTTCCCATTCTCCCTGTGTCTGACACTCAAGCCTTGGCTCACAGTCTCACTGAGCTATTTCAGAAGGATATCAGCAAACTGATCTCACTGGTTTGCATCTTACGATGTCCAAAACCACAATGGGTTGTCTGGACTGGTTTTACAACCCCTTATGGCATAGAGTGGTCAACTATTTGATTTATGCCTTCTCTTAGTCAAAAACCTAATGGGTATTTAAGATGCAAACTCTAAGCTAATATAAATACATCTGGGTGGTGTATTTCCCCTTAAAAGACTAATCTTTAATGTCTTTCTTGTGTCTAAACTCAAATATGCAAGTAAATGTAGAAAGATTTGGAGAAAGAAAATATACATGCATATTTCTTTATATTGCCACATGTGTGAAAAATAAGTAATTGTTTGATTTGATTATTAAAAGACTTATTATGGGGAGCAAGGAATTCACCAGTCTAACAGGTATTTTATTTTTCTGAATATTATTTAGTATCTTGAGATATTCAGTTATGATGACATTCAGTGGAATGTGATTCAGTGGAACAGGGTTTACTACGTATATAAAGTGATAACAGTGGATCACAGAAAAGGCAGCAGAAACAGTTTGTTTTTCTTCTCCTTTCTCTTTTCTGGCAATTCTGAGCACAGATATTCAGAACTGAAAACGTTAGCTCAAAGGTGTGAAAATCTCAAGAAATCTCCCTCTATAAAATTCTGTAAGATTTACAGAATTCCAGATTCGGTTTTAAAATCTCAAATCTTTCTACAATTTATGGTACATCACATTGGGATGTCATGATGTTGCTATTTCTTCCTTCAACATTTAAATTTTCTCCATTGAATGACCTTGAGAAATCTCATATTCCTTCCAGATCCCATTGTAAAATTGAAACATAAAGAGTTTTTTTTTTCTCTTTTAACTTCCTATTGTTACTAATGTTGTGTGCAAATCCTGTTGTTGTATGCAAATCCACTTGAAAAAGTTAAAGTGAACTTCTCCATTTCCTTTCCACACTCCTCATCAAGTGAAAGTGCTGATTTTTTTTTTTTTCCCAAGAGGATAGAATTAATAGTCAGATTGAGACATTCAATTCTGGAAGCTTGTTATACAGTTTTTCAGCTTGTTGTTTATTCAACATATTCCCACCCCCAATCCCACCCCCCTGGTCAATCTGATAACACTGACAGGGAACATACAGTTGTTCAAAAATATTTTTCAGTTGATTTTTTACAAAGCATCTTGCTGCTTTAAGAATGGTCCAGAGCTTCTGGTCAAAATGGCAGAGCAGGTAAATGCTGTATTTGCCTCCTCTCACAACCACATCAAAATTACAACTACACCACAGAACAACCATAATTGAGAATCACCTGTAGTGTAGCTGCCCAGAAGTCCTACAACTAAGGATATACAAAAAAAGCCACGTTAAGACTGGTAGGATGGGCAGAGACATGGAAGGTACTGGTCCCATACCTACACCTAGTCTTTAAAAATTGAGAGAGATATCTTGGCTGCCAAGGTCCGTCCTGAAGAGTGAGGTATCCCAGCTTCATACCAGGCTCCCCAGCCCACAGTTTCAGTGCAGGGAAGAGTCGCCATAGTTTCTAGCCATGAAAACTAGTGGAGATTGTGGATGAGTGAGATATAGGTCTGCTAGAGTCCCTGGTGCTCCTCTTAAAGGGCTCACTGATGGGCTTACTCACTGACTAACTCTCAAACTCTGAGCTCCAGCATTGGGACAGCAGCTCGAAAGGCACCAGGGAGGAACTGAATTGTCTGGCTTTAGGATGAGGGCTTTCTCTAAGACAGGAGTGCTGGTAGAGACATTGTTCCTTTGTTTAGCACTTCCCCCACTCAGTTTGCAGACACAGACGGATGCTATAGCTGAGTCTCCACCAACCTGGCTACCGACATTTGCCCCACCCTGGTGATTCCCTGAGACCATGACCCACCCAACTTTTGAGTCCATCAAAGCTTCTTCCAGTGGCTTTTCCAAAAATGGCCAATCTTGGATCATGCTGCGAAATTTCCTAACATCTCTTAAAGTCTCACAAACCCTGAACAAGCAGCATCTTGCCTCAGCATGTGCCATACATCTTGCTAAGCAGACAGCTTTGGTTTACAACCCTTACACAAATCTCCTCCACTGTAGTCATGGCCAGTCCACACAACTAATCAGCCCAAGGGTCAATTCCTCCCATTGATGTGAAAATATCAACCAAGTTTTGACTACAACAGGAGGACATTTACAACCCAGAGAAGGGACACAGCTGGAGTACCCGGCTCAGGTGACAAAACAGATTGTGCCAGTAGGTCTGACAGGACACCTTCTACGTAAGTCCACTCTACTAAGACCAGAAGACACAGCAGCTCTACCTAATACATAGAAACAAACAAAGTGACTGCCAAAGTAGGTAGACAAAGAAACATGTCCCAAATGAAAGAAAACAAATATCTCTTGAAAAAGAACTAAATATAATGGAGAGCAGCAATGAGTGAGATTCAGAGTTCAAAACACTGGTTATAAGGATGCTCAATGATCTCAGATAGAACTTCCACAAAGAGATAGAAAAATAAAAATGGAGGTAGAAAACAAACAAACATAAAAGAACAAGTAGATTAGATGAAGCAAAGGATCAAGTCAGTGATTTGGAATATAACGTAATATAAAACACCCAACAGAACATCAAAAACAACAAAAAATCAAAAAAGGGGGGGGGCAGTTTAAAGGGATTCTGGGACAAAATCAAGCATACCAACATTCACATTGTACGGGTACCAGAAGGAGAAGGGAGACAGCAAGGAATTGGAAACCTATTTGAAGAAATGATGGAAACTTCCTTATTCTATCAAAGAAAATAGTCACCAAGCGCAGAGAGTTCAGAGAGTACAAAAGAAGATGAACCCAAAGACGCCCACACCAATACTCATCATAATTAAAATTCCAAAGCTTAAAGACAAAGAGAGAATCTTAAAAGCACCAAGAGAAAAGCAGTTACTGTGTTTCCCCAATAATAAGACTTGGTCTTATATTAATTTTTGTTCCAAAAGTCACATTAGAGCTTATGTTCAGGGGATGTCATGCTGAAAAATCATGCTAGGGCTTATTTTCTGACTAGGTCTTATTTTTGGGGAAACACAGTAGTTACCTAACAGGGCACTCTCATGAGACTGTCAGTTGATTTCTCAACAGAATCTTTGCAGGCCAGAAGGGATTAGCACAAATTATTCAAAGTGATGAAAAGCAAGGACCAAGATTACTCTACCCAGCAAAGCTATAATTTACAATTTAAGGACATATGAAAAGCTTCCCAGATGAGGGAAAAAAATAAAAAAATAAAAAAATATGAATAATAAAATGGCAATAACTACTTATCTAGCAACAATTATTTTCAATTTAAATGCATTAAATGCTCCAATCAAAAGATAGTGTGGCTGAATGGATAAGAAAATGTGACCCCTGCATATGTTGCCCACAAGATATTAATTTTAGATCAAAAGACACACATAGGATGAAAGTAAAGGGATAGAAAAACATACTTAATGAAAATGGAAATGAAATAAAACAGCAACAACAACAACAAAAAACTGGGGTTGCAATGCCTATACCAGACAAAACAGACTTTAAAACAAAGGCTATAACAAGAGACAAAAAAAAGGACCCAGTAATTCCACCTCTCGGTAGCCGAAGAAACACAAAACACTATTTAGAAGGGACATGTGGTGTAGCATTATTTCAATAGCCAAAATATGGAGATAACCTGGGTATTCATCAATGGATGAATAAATAAAGAAGATGATATATATGTACATATACATATATATGCATATATATGTATGTATATATGAATATTACCCTTAAAACAGAAAAAAATTATACGATTTGCAAAAACATGAATGGACCTTGAGAGTATTGTGCTGTGAGAAGTATATAAGACTGAAAAACAAAAATGCCATATGATTTTACTTATACGTGGAATCTAAAATAAAATAATAATAATAAAAAATAAAAAATAAAACAGAAACAAACACAGATACAGAGAACATTTTGAGGGTTGCCATATGTGAGAAGGTTGGGGGAGATGGGTGAAAAAGGGGAAGGGATTAAAAGGTACAAACTGGTAATTACAAAACAGTCATGGTGATACAAAGTATAGTGTAAGGAATGCAGTCAATAATATTGTAATAAGTATGTATGGTGTCTGGTGAATGCTAGGTGCCCAGGGATCACTCTGTAGGTATGTACATGTCTGTCCACCACACTGTACACCTGAAACTAATACAATATTTTGTGTCTACTATAACTGAAAAAAATAAAATAAAAACAGGTCAGATAGGATGCTGAAGCTTAAGAATTTTATGCACTTTTCTGAGTTGATAAGTGTAGGCCCGGTAGTCACAACTGGTGAATAAAAACTCAAGGTCATAGTCTTTAAACCTTGCTCTCAAACTGCATTTTTGGGTAATTCCTGGGGATTTTGTTCAACCTCAACTACCTGCTTTAATTCTTTACAATTTTTTTCACTGTCAAGCTACTCGTGTCAAAACCCAATAAGGAAACATTCAAGGCTGTGTAGAGAGTCGAGTGACAGTTTGTTACAATTCACATTTTTAAATAATATTGAAACAGTCATATATATCCGAAAGTTAAGGTACAAGAGGGTGAAACTTAGGCATCAAATTAGGTGGTATTTTACTAGCTTGCTAAAGATGGGATTTTGGTTGCTTAAAATAGTAAATATGACTTCCAAATCCCTAACTTTCATCTGCAAAGGAATTCACTTATTGTATGTCCTCAGGTCATCGACTTTGACTTTCACTTACATGAACTACATCCAAGTGATACTTTAGAGAGTAATGCCTAATACACCTTGTTTTGGGAGCTTATCAATGTAAGGGACAGATGACTGTTTAGCTCAAAGTTTTATGACTATAATAAAGCACATTTGTATCTTCTAAGAATAAATCAGATAATTTGCTACATATATGCAACCACTCTAGCTCTAACTCTATTTTTTTCCCTCAGCTCCAAACTCATCTCTCTTTCTACTCAGGACTGTATGCATCAAACTTACCAAAGAATTAAGAGCTCTTTTGAGTATACAATGCTTTCTAATGCACTTGTTCCTCTATACATATAGTTTCCTATTTTTGAAATGTTCTTCCTTCCCTCATGTGACTACTCAACGATTAGAGAAAAACTCCTATCAAGTATCAGCTGTCCTGGAAAATTTTCTACATTCCCTCAAGCATAATCAGATTTTTTAATTTAATTTTATTTTATTCTTTCTTAGCATTTTCTGCCTATGTCCATTATGACATGTGGATTTCATTAAGGCAGAAAATAGGATATTCTGCATACTCAGTCCTTAGCTAAGTGTCTGGAATGCTGTCAGTGCTCAACAAAAATTTACTGAAGTTAGTGAATTAATTGAATATAGGGAAAAACTTTACTGTGTTTCCATTGGCACATTAAAAAAAAACTAAGTTTGGTCTCATAACCATTATTATTTTCATTATATCAGGGAGAAGAAGGTGAGGAAAAGATCCAGATAAATAATGAGTCCCATTGTCAATGAATATTGATTGCTATAAATGAACAATTCCTAAAGTGGTAAAATGAACTATTGACAAGTCTCCTTTCAGGGGGAGAGACTACTGGGGGTAGGGAACCTGAATTATCAGGCTTTTGATGGTTTCACACAGTCTTTCTACCTAAGAGGTTGGTATGTTTGAGGAACAGTAATAATAACTCCTTGTTTGATCCAAAGAGTTAAGCTGTACATCACAGCAATTTCTGTTTCTTCTCCTACAGATGTTAGACAAAGAAACAGAATAAATATTCTATTGGGGTATGAGTTGTGGATCTACGTTTCTGACTTGCATCTATTTAAAATCAAAATCAACTGAAAATAGAGTACAATTCAGAAACAATTAAAGGTCCATAATGTACCAGTATTCTCACCACACAAAAGATTAGATTAAAAAAAAAAAAAAATAGGAGTGTCAGTTTGACACCATTTACCAAAAAGTGAGATAGATATAGAAATGCTGTTTTAATAAAGAATATATTTTTTAAAGTTACATACTTCAATATTTGATCATTTTAAAATTATTAGTATGTCTACATACCATTTTCAAATTATTTACGAAATTTTCTTGTTTCTAGACTTATTCTTAAAAATAACTTTTTTGGGGAACAGAGAATACTAACTAATATAACATTAACATTAATCAAAGATGAAAATCCACTATAAAAAGATTCACTTCTAATAAACAATAAACTATTTTAGATTATGGTATAGAACCAAATTACTTCATCATCCTTTCCCCAGAGATATTTGGTTAGCTAGTTCACTATCTCCCGAAATCAAAACGAGTATGTGCGCGCGCGCGCGCGCGCGCGCGCGCGCGCGCGCACACACACACACACACACACACACACACACACACACATACATTCAGTATAGTCTTCAAGAACTGCATTATCCTAATTTCATATAGGTTTCATTTGTCAACATAAACAATATCTGCAATAGCCTTACAAAGGATGATGCAGTTGTAGACCTATTCTTTCTAGGAATTGTGGTTTTGCTTCTGAAAAGCATTGATTTGACCCTGAAATCACATAGTGCTAAGGGTCATAGCCTTTCACTAAACTAACTGTATTACAGTTGAGAGAGATTTCAGATTATTTATCACCTTAATACAACTCAAAACAAAGAAAAGAGTATAGCGCAATCGTCTCTTAAACTTCAGGAATTTTAGTAATAAAGGTAGTCTGAGCATACAAGCCCAAGTCCTTCTGGATAGTTCCAGTTGTTTGTTTTCTAGCTAAATAGGCTTATCAGTATTTCAAAAGACCTGAGTGCACACAAGTTAAGTTTCCCACCATGTGCCTTCAGCTCTAGGCTGCTGATGGGTACACTTTCTGTAACATTGCCTGCAATTTTTTACCTCTTCTCCATACATTTGTTTTCATATTCTGTACACTGAAATCCCCTTCTCTAGCATGATAAGCTCATTTTAATTTAGAAAGCAATCAGCAATATTTTTCAATGGGAACTTTTAAAATGAGGACAAGATCCACTGATATAATAGTGAAAGTAAAATCAACAACAAAGTACACCAAATTCCTTTGTCTTCCTCACCAACTTCCTTCTTTTCTTCCAGTCTTCCTGGTAGCTATAAGTTAATGTCATGCCACTCTAAAATCAGTGTTGTAATGACTAACAAAACACCACCACAAGATAAAGTATTTCCTTTCTGGGGGAAAAAAAAAAATGGAGTCCTGAATATTTAAGCTAATAATAAATTCCCAATTATTTTATTAAATGTATTTAATTTTCTCATATCAATTAATTAAATCTAATTAATTGAGCTAGATTAATTCCTTTTTGAATTATTTGAAATGCATGAGGTTTAAGAAAGAAGTTTTAAGGATTACTAATTTTTCTATGGTGAGTCACTACAGATAACAAACGTTGCTATTTACCTTGGTCCATTTTGAGAAAGCCTCTAATTTGTAAATTAACTCCAGGAGTTTTCAGCACTTTCTCATATGACTTTAGTTTTATGAATAGTAATATAAAAGAAGATATAACAACTTGTATCTAAAATACATACATTAGAATAAATACATTAGAATTACTAGAATATAAAATAAATATAGTAGAATAGATTATGGGTGGTGGAGAAAATTGTAACTGCATGTATTAGAAAATTTGTATTCTGACGGGCAAATGAAATAATTGTATGGAATTTTAAAGATTATTAATATGCATTATTTCAAGGAGTTAGATGATATATATGAGAATCTTATTTTTCTTTAGGTCCCTGATCAAATACACCAAATATATATATATGGGTGTGTGTGTGTGTGTTTATGTTCATATTTGTGTGTTTGGGTGGTGGGGTTTTCAGATGTCAAAGAGTTTCATTCTCTCATCGATTTTACTAAATTCTTCACACATTTTATCCCCTCATATTCAAAAGGACATTGGTATGTTTGCTAGAAAACAATCACATAGGACTACATAATCACTTTTTATAGAAACAGAGAAGATAAAATCCTTTTTCACAGTGACCTGAAGAGGTCCCATAATCTTTGAATAAAGTAAGAGTAGATAGTGCCACAGAGACTACCATTCTCTCTTGTGACCATTTTCCATGCAAATGTAATCTAACTAGAGTTGTGAATGGAAAGACTACTTATCTTGTTCACAGCACTTTAAATGTTAACATAATGAATTATCTTAAGAATGTAAAATTTTAAAACAGTGTTTTGATACATCTCTGTCAATAGAGTCTGTATTAGTTGAAATTGCTCACTTCTTTCAGCCTTATTTGTATGGTTGTGAGGATTTTTGTGGAAATGTTCTGTGTTGAGAATCCTTGTACTGTATAGAATGTGTTTTCATTGCTCATGCTATTTACATATAGTGATATTACTACCAATATGAAATACTATATAGGAAGCAATACAATTTTCTAAAATACAAGGTGGTAGGTAATTTTGTATGTTCTTATTGTAAAAATTTTGCAAGCACATTCCTATATATAGTATACCTATATACAAAAATCATTTTTTTCTTTCTTCAAATGGAGCTAAATTATGGAGATTAAAATATCAGTGTTATAGAAAATCTTTAATAATGGATATATTTTCATTACCCTCACTAGGGAGAGATTGATTTTTCTAGGAAACGTTCAGAAAACAATTGAGTTGATACAAAAGTATTCCCAAGACTAGAATATAACCTCTAAAATGTTAAGCTTTCCTCCTTATTAATGTTTCATAAAGGGTGGAAATATACCACCAAATGTAGATCATTTATTGGAAAAAATCCATCTTTGAATCGTATCTTAGGCTTCATGTATAATTAGTCAAATTAGAATATGTGCTTAGAACAAAACAGAAAGGAAACAATGGAAAGAGAAACAATTTAGACAGAACTATTCTGCAAAGGAAAAGCATTTCTAAAGATTAATGTGATGTTTGAAATAGTTTTTTCCCTTCTTTATTATACATCTATAACACATAGAAAGTTCCTTACAGATTTGATGGGCTGGTACCTAATTAACTTTTCAGAAAATATTTTTTCATTAGATGTGACCCAAAATTGGGAGGAAATTTTAAGGTAGGAAAGAAGAATCACTTTCTACGATATACTTTTCTGTGCAATCAGACATTTAAACACAAACTATACATGTGATAAATCTAGGGTTGCCCAAAAGATTTGTTTTTTGTCTTACTCAGGGGCACTCTACCAGACAAAGCAGGCAAACATATTTTTATTTTTCTCAATGCAGAAATATTTTATTAAAACACTGCCTCTGGAATGACTATGTTTTTTCAGTCACCTTTATCCTACCACTCTATGTAGTTGTACAAAAGCAGAGAATTATGTGAAAAACCCTCTACTGAGGTAATAACAAGTACTGATCCAAATATTCTTCTTAATATCTCTAAGTTAACCACAGGTCATAATAAATTATTTAGGTTTTAAAACACTCTATTTGGTGAAATCTAGAAATATTTAAAAGGCCAAAGTAGTACAAGCAGCCTCCTACTAATGGTAAATTAAGAAAGAAAAAAGATTGCCACTTGTGATAAAAATATGAAACATGGAACAATTAAAAAATGTAAATTGGAACAAAAAAAAAGATTGAAACAAACAAGTATATACTCTACCTTAGTCTGGAGTATATGCTGATTTTTTCAAAAGTCAAAATAAATTTGATACCATTTTATTTTTGTTCAAATACATTGTTTTTAGTTGAATCCCCTATTTTATCATTAACACATCCTTTATCAATTAGATCACAACTGTTCATTTTATTAGAGAATTAGATCTATTTTGGTATGGTCCACAGTATTGAAAAGTGTTTAAGATATTCAAATTTGTGTAATCACCTCTGAGGGAATATTTGGTAATGTGAAGATTTCTGTCTTTTAGAAGCTTAGTCATATATGTCTACCTGAAATTTTTTAATGTAATAAGAAGCCAGAACTATAACTGAATTAGGCTCTATAAAATATAATTAATTCCTAAAAAGAAAATTAAACTCTTTAATTCCTATCACTATGTAATTTTGTGCTTTATGTTCTGTTATTATTTTTTATTAGCATACACTTATAAAAATACACGTCACAAAGCCTTTAAATAAAAATAAAATCTATTACTTTTACATATATTTCATAACTGAAATTGACAATCTGCTGCCTCCTTACATGACTCTGTTAAAGTTCAAGGCTAAGGAAGTAAACTTGGCCAAAGAGGGAAGATCTCTATCTTCTTAATCTGAATCTGTCCACTGGAGCAGAGTAATTAGATGTCACTTTAGAAAGAGGGGAAAAAAACCTAGTGACCTAGTTGATCTATGGTCTCTCAACATGCTCACCACTTTGGATTACCTTTCTAAGATTTCCTCTTTTTCCGATATATCTCTTCCTCTCTGTTCTTGAATTCAGTTTACTTTAGCCCAGAGTTGGGGGATTAGCAGCCAGGAAGCCCTGTCAAGTCTCTTGTTTGGCGTATACATTGCAGACCGTACAAAGTTTTCAAAAGGCAGTAGGGGACATGGAATACTTATACACATATAGATGTGGAGCTCCTGCTAAAAAAATTGAAACTTTTGGTGACCTACGACCTTTTAACACGTGGCAGCCAATAGTTTGTGTGAATCTGTCCACAGATCAGACATGTATCTCCAGTTTTCTACAGCTCCTTCTATCCCTTATTGTCTTAATGGCCTCAACACGAAGGATAGTTTTTTCTTTGACATCAGCTTCAACAAATATCCTTTGTGTTACACTCGGCCAGTGAGAATCTCAGAGACTTCTGCTTCAGTTGTATCTTTCCTGACTCCCTCTAGCAGCCTGATTCACTTGACTGATACCTTGATTCTGTTTCCAGATCTGGGTCCTTACCTTAATCCTTGACTTGTCTCACAATCCATGTCTTTGTCTCACATTTCATTCCCCTTTCTTAAACAATGTTATTAAAATATGCCAGCTGTAATTAAATTTTCTTTAATTTTGAGATTTTTATTTTTTGTTATGTCTATCATTGCTCTATAGATATACTCCTGATCACTGTAGAATTCACATATTTATTATTTAAAAGAAATTTACAAGGAAGCTGGTATAACATCATGGAGATAACGTCCAGCAAAAATTTCATATGCATACATTCTAGTAAAATATTTGTTGCAGAGGTTTTACTTCAAATAATCTTTGTTTTAGCAAAGATTCAGAGAAACAATCATATAACACTGTATGATATCAGTCTATTGTAGCAGAGACTTCTCATCTGTCCTTTGCTCAAAAGTATTCTTTTCTATGAAACATATAATTGTTTAAGAGCTCAACTTCATAGTCAAATGTGTTTCTTTTTTTAACAGAATTTTGAAATAAAGCACAGTAGTTGCAGCTTTGAAATGCATATTGAATGTTTTTGGTAATAAAATTCATGTTTTCTCAATAATTGATATGGTTATGGTTGAAAGAAAAGGCAGGTTATAGGTTGTCTTTGAACTTTGATTAAAACTATGGACAACTTAATACTTCAGTTGCATTGTTATGCAAATGGACTCACCCCGGCAATGAACTCCTTCATCGTACCCATCTGAGCAGTCCAAGACGTCATTGCACAGCTGGGAAAAATGAATACATCTGTTGGTACCAAGGCAAGCAATGTGATTCAAGGGACACTTGATTTCTACCTCTTCAGGACCTGAAAAGAAACGTAAAAAGGTATAGAATGATGTGAATTATCTTCACTGCTTTAAATATTAAAACTTTCAAGCACAAGAAATTACTAGAATTAATTTACAAAACAAAGCTGTAGAAAATGCTACCAGAGGGCAGCTCTGATTCTGAGATATCAGAATTAGCCTGCGTGATTTACAAACCTAATTCTAAAAAGCTGCATAAGAAACAAAATATTATATATATATATATATATATTTTTTTTTTTTTTCTTTTTTTCAAATAATACATTAAAAACAAATATCCCCTCCAACCTTTAAAAGTAACATGGACTGAAAATCTGTGGGTTGGTTTGAGTCATATTTCTGTCTCTTATCCTTGGATAAGTGGACAAAGTACTTAAACCCTATAAATCTCAATTTCCTCAACTGTGAAACCTGTATAATGACAACTTCTTGGCAGGATTCTTGTTAGAATTATATCAGGTAACATGAACAAAAATGTTTTTGTGTAATTTAAATGAAGTTGTGACAACCTAAAAGTTATTTTAGTTTTAATTTGTTCTTTAGGAATTTGAAGACTAGCTAGTTATACACTTTTTATCTATGGATTCTTTTGTGAAGGAAAGAAAAAAAGAAAAAGAAAACAGTTTCTGATCAACTATAATGCAATAGAATTTGCTAAGGAGTGGGAAGGGGATGATCAACAGGGCATACTCCTTGAGTTTACCTTCTGGTGGTAACTGTACATTGTGAAACCAGCCTTTGAGCTTTTAAAAATATACTTAACTCAGAATACTGAATCTTTTCTCAATGTTTACCGATTACAAATTTTCATCAAACATCAAAATTATATAGTTATATCTAAATTTCAGTGATATGGTTTTAACTAATTCCTAACTCCTTTGCACACATCTATAAGCACTCTGCTAATTCTCCATGATTCTTAACATTGCCCAGCTGTCACAAATCCAAAGTGTAGTCACACCAACTTGACTAAAATTATGTATTTTGTGACACCAATTATTGTAACAACCCAGATTCTATAGTAAAACATATTTCGGCTTTAATCACAGTTCTATCAAAACCCACAGGATATTAATTTATTTAATCAACTAAGCATTAGTTTTCGCATCTGTAAGTGGAACCAACTGAGTTTACTTTGTAGGGTCGTTGTAAATATCAAACATTATTGATAGCAAAGCACTGTGAGATGCAGATTCAGAGGCAGATTTCAGTATGTGTTAATCATGTAACTAAATGCGGTGGGGTAGAGTGGTTAACAGACCCTGGAGCTATGCATCTCTGTATATTTTCATGTGTATTTATACAATTCCTGGTCTCATCACTTCTAAATTGAAGAACTTGGGCAAGTTATGTGCCATCTCTGTGCTTCACCAGATTGTTGTAAGGATCATATAAAAAGCTCTTTGCATTTTACCTGGAAAACATTAAATAAGTGTTAACTGTTATCATAGTTAAATAAAGAATGTTGCAACAAGGTGAGTTGCCTTTTCGTAAACACTAGCATACCCTGACTTTCTTTTCTGATGCAAGCCCCTAAAATGGGGGAGGGAAGAAGACAGCTCAAAAAATATTGCAAGACCTAAAAAGAAAAATTAAATAAGCTCAAAAAACTATGTTATACTTTCATTATTTAGTTGAGAAAAAGTAATGAGAATAATGAAAAGGCTAATATAACATATTCTGGGCTATGCAAAATTATGAGAATTACAGAAGATAGTGATGTGACAGAATTAGAAAACAAAGAAAAAAACAAAACCCAAAAATATTACAAAAGGAAAAAAAAAGCTAAAAGCTGGAGTTGCTTTCTTGAAATGACTTATCAAATATAAATTACAGCTTATGTGTGATTTTGTTTGATGGAAAAGCAGCTTTCAACCTTTTGTGTTTCAGAGATATAAACTAATTTTTGATGTAACTTCAATAGCTAAAGCTTTGCCCCTAACATGTACCTCTGTATTTTGTCATGTATATTTATATAATTACTGCTATAAAAGTCTATTAGTTTTGTCAAACACCTGTCACCACAAAAGCACAACTCATTTTTCTGTAATATATCTCTGTAAGTTGAGCTTCAATACCTTAAGAAGAAAAACAATGCATGTTTGCATATGTGTAACGAAAGTACAAATACACAAATTTTAATCCAATTTATAGGAATAAAAATAAATGAAGCTCTTCATTGAGTTTCTAGCTAATAAATCTTGTATTTGTAAGATTGACATAAATCCATTTAAAACACATGTATGTAATGGTTTTGAAAAACTGTAAACTTCTATGACCAACAGTCACAAAGCAGTTCTTAAAATTAATTGGTTGATTCTTAAAAATTTAAAAACACTCACGCCTGCATAAATGTCAAAGTAGTGTTTTGTAGTCACACAACAGCCTAGCCAACTGTCCCCCCATGTCTTTCCTTAAGGAGAGTCTGTGAGACTGTGCCTTTCTGGGTCTTTGTTCCATCCTTATGTTTACACCTTATGTCTCTCTGTCTGGTCCCCAAAAGATGGTTTGCGGCCAAAGACTGGTAAGATATCTCACGGGAGATACAACCTAAGCCAGGCGGAACCGAGTGGGGACCCCCAATGAGCTACCTTAGAAAAATATGGGAAGAGGCCTTGCCTCCCCTTCCCCCTGCCTGGGAAAAGCTGTTGCCGGCTCTGGCTTTTCCCTGGCACCTATTTGTGAGAGAAGTTACAAAAACAATAAAGGTCAGTTCTCTCCACTTAGCTCAACAGAACTGTTACAAAATAAGTGACTTGACCCTGAGAAGGTACATACCTTAATTAGGACATTGTGGGACCTTGTGCTTCAGCTGTTGACTGACAAAGGGTGACTGAGATAAATATTTTTCTGTTATGATGTGTGAGTTTCAGAGACCGTGTACGAAACAATGTTGCTTTCTCTTGCTTTTGCATACCTATTCAATAAAAAACCCCAGTTGGCCATATTCTGGGCTCCAGTCCTCTGAGACTGAGAGACCCCTGGCCTTCGGAGAGGTTTAACTGCATCAAGTCTCTGTTTGTTTCCTTCTTAAAAACTTAACCCAAACCGTCCCTTCTCGCACCCTCACTGCCTGTGTTGCGCTGGACGCGACAGTGTTTAGGCTGGATATACTGATATCTCTCTGAAAAAAAAACAATTCCAGAAAATAACCCACAGAAAACTACATAAACATGGGGGATTTTAGAACTTTAATAGTTAAAGACCAAAAGGGACTCAGTAGTTATTATAAAAGACAAAAATATTTTTTTAAGTGATATGTGTGTTGGCTCAAATGAAGGCATGATTTTTCATTTTTAAGATTGTCTGGTAACTGATGAACATGACAGAAGGAGTGAAATGGACATTGGTGTTCACAAGAAAGGCTCTGCTACTTACAAACTTTGAGAAATACAGAAAAAAAAGTATTTGGATTTCTGAAAGGCAACATATGGAACTATTCAATTATTCCAGTGATAACAATTTGAGAACACAGAGAAATTTGTTTGGAAGAATGAAACAGTTAATCAGTTCCTTTAAAGACTAACCCCTATAGCATTTGACATCCTTTTGTCTTGTTTTCTATCAACACTGGATAACCAGTAAGCTGCTGGGCCATGGCTTAATGGATTGTACTTTAACAAGTCCTTCCCAAATTTTCATATTAAAGCACACAAGGAAATTATATATTTGCAAGTTACAGTGAAGTAAATAGCAGAAATTATTTGTAGAGATTGTCCCAGGTCTTAGAAATTAACCTCAAAATTGAGGAAATCAATATCTCAAATTTCTTTGACTAGTGCTGGGATACTTCAGTTAGAATACTAAAACCAGTATTTTGTTGTTCTTTTTTTTCTTTTCTTTTCTCTTTTCTTTTTTCTTTTTCTTTCTTTCTTTTTTTTTTAATGGGAAAAGAGATGGGTCAGTATGATAAATAGCAATGACTGTCTTAGCAAAAATTCTCCCAGAAGCCAGGTAACAAGAGTATTTACGAGGTGTGATAAAAAAAAATATGGTGAATGCTGCTGCTGAGTGCCATCCAATGTACAGACAGGGATCTTCAATATAGGAAGCGGCACATACAACCTTAATAATATTGTGTGTCAGTTTCAGCTTGTTTGGTGCAGTCAATCAGTTGTGAGCTATGGTTGAGAGATGTGCTTTAAAGCGTGCCATAAATCATCCTCCATTATGACAACATTCTGTGTCACACATAGCTTCTGGTACAGAAATTTCTGTCAAATAAAAACATTATGGTGTGTCCTCATCCACCTTATTCACTGGATCTGCCACCGTGTGACTTCTGGCTCTTCCCCAAAGTCAAAATGATTCAGGACATCAAGGCAGCCACAACAACACAACTAAAGACACTCATGAAAGAGGACTTCAGAACTGCTTCAAAAAGTGGCAAGAAGATGGGATAAGTGTGTTCAAAGTGTGTGTGGGGGGTATTTTAGGGGGGATTAATGACAATGTGTCTTTTATTGTAATTTTTTATTTTTTTAATTTAAACATTCACTATGTTTTCATCACACCTCGTAGTTGTTTTGGGGAAAAATCCATCCTTGATTCCCAGTCATTATCTGTGCAGCAAAGGCTATACTATCCCATGGGGCTCCTTTAGTCTATCCTTTAAATGGAGAGAAGACAACCTGATCACTACTTCTACCCATTTACCTGTGTGACAAGGAGAGGTATGTGATAATGCAGCCTGCATGAATTCTGTAGAATATGTCATTGTTGCATTAAATGAAGACTTTTAGGCATTCAAATATTTTACAACCAGAAATTATATTGTGAACATAGTAAACAGCAGTGTTGGAGGCTCCCTGATGTACCCTGATTTACCTCTTTACTTGCTAAAATCACGTGGATTTCGGGGGACATGGGAGAGGGACTGGGATAACAAGATAGCATGTGAAAAATTTCAAAATACTACAAGGACACTTCAAAATTTCACAAGTATAGTAGTCCTAGTGAAAATATCACTTCAGTTTTCAGTAACTCCTACTTAGAAAACAGTCCCCCAAATCTAATTTTAGGTTTGAGCAAGGTAGAGGAATTTAGGTGACTTGAGCAAGGTAGGGGAATTTAGCAATAGTAATTAATTATAAGAAAGAAAAAGTCTGTCATAGGAGGATTTAAAACATATCAACACAGAGTTGTATTTGTATTTTTTATTTAATTTGATACACCAATTAGTTAAAATAGGGTTCATTTTTAAAACTAAAACTTTTTATAAATAAACCTTCTAAGATAAGGTAAGGGTAATGTATCCATTTGTATGTTTTTGAATACATAAATTATTTTTTATACGTTGTAAACATCTTACTTATTCAGTAAAAGTGGTAAGGAAGATATAAGCCTTATCGAACATCTTTTCTGATTAAAGATAATGAGACAGTGCATTTTGTGAAAGAGTGGAGATTGTTTTCTATAATGGCAGATATAGTAAAACACATGCACTTTTCACTGCATTATTGTATCTTAGCAGAACTAGCATCAATCCTCTACACACAAAGTTAAACTCTCTATCTTATACTCTATCACATCCCACTTTTTAAGTTTTGTCCTATCAATATTTGCTGCTTAGATATATTGCCCTTTCCAATGGTTCTAAGTTCTAGGCCTGCAATGTCATCCAATTTTCTTAACATACACTCAAGAACAAAGTCGCTTTTGCTGACTGCAAATTCCTCTAACAGCGTCCCTTCTTTCCTATTTTTGTTTGTTTGTTTGTTTGTTTATTAACTGCTAAAAACTCCTTCAAAATATAGACTGGACCTGCATTCTCATTTTCTTCTCTGATTCCAACACTGTTGAGCTTCTTCTCCCCAAGGTATCCCTAGTCCCAATAATTGTGAAGCCAGAGGTTTACGGAGTCCTCAGAATCCTGACCAGAATTCCTCTCTTTTAGACACACTTTCCACCATTATTTCTCATGCCTCTTATACTCTAGTCACACTACTACTGTTGTTATTTGCAACATTTCATGAACACACTTGGATGCATTTCACACATGCTTTTCAATAAACTTGGATGTCTCTGTCTTGGAAACACAAACATCTAAATACACAGACAAAGTGCTCAATATACAGTTGATGAGTTCTCAGTGCATTTTTAAATCCTGGCTAATTTCTACTTTCTTTGCTATACCTCTTCCCACTATCAATACATTCTGAGAATAGATATTACAAAACTAACTGTTTTCACCCAATGACTACTCTCAAAACCATAATCATTTTTAGTAGCTGGCCACAACAAAACCAAACTTCATCTTGATTTCATCAACTCATTGAAACTCACATAGCATTATTTATTTTCAGCACTTATTCTCTAATTTGTTCAGTGTCAGCTTTTACTTTCCTAAAATACACCAAATTCTTCCCACCTCTGAGTTTTTCTGTATGCAATATCATCATCTGGAAAGTATAACTTCTCTTTTTTACCAAACTATATATATCCTTCAGCGATAAGCCCAAACTCTGGTCTCTCCATCAAGTTTTCTTTGTGAAAAATAGCACATGTAGTGGAAAGGTTATGCAATTTAGAGAACAAACCCTTAAACTGGAGTTTTTATCTGCCATTTATTAGTTGCCCAAACTTAAATGAAGTATTTGATCTCACTGAGACTTTGTTTTTTTCACAGTTGAGAAATGGGCAAAATTATAGCATCTACCTCACATGATTATCATAAGGAGCAAACAAAATCACAGATTGGGAAACACCCTATAAAGGAATTTTTTGTAAATTCCCTTGAACCCACTTTGTTTGTTTTATTAACTCATACATGCATTGTTTATATCACATTTTAACTTTCCTTCAATCAAAACATCTCTGTATCTTATAAACTGTAATGATACATGCAATTTTCCATATATTTCATGAGGCATAAAGCCTTTCATTTATTTATTTTTATTGTACTCCTTGTTTATTATGTAAAGCAGAAAGTAGGAATAAAAAACATACTGATTACTAGTTAATATGAAATCAAGTAAAAAATAATTTGGTATCACCCATTATCACCAAAAAGCGTAACATACCTTCAGAATTCAAAAATTTTTAATTATGCTGTTTTGGGATTTTATCTGATTGTACCTATTTACTTACAAAGTGTAAACTTAATTATAATTGAAGAATAATTTGTAACTCAGCTTCTTGTAAAGCGTACTACTGGTTTAAAAAATAGGAATATAAGGACAATTTCTATTGATAGGCTGCCTTATAATATTTAGCTTTTGAATATTGGATCTTGTGGAGATTTTTCTATTTATTAAATTGAAGATCCCATGATATTTAAGAATTTCTGAAAACGGCCTTAACAATTAACTATCCTAAAGTCATTTAAATATAATTGTTTAGTGTTGTTATAAGTAAATGATATATTAAGATTTCTGGAGCATCATTAACTTGATAGACAATGCCTAATCTTTTCTACCCTTGTGCTTCTTTCTTTCTTTTATTTTTTTACAATAGTTTCCCAAACAATTGATCCAGTTTCCTGGAAATATTATAGTTATGTGTTACAAGGAAAAACAATTCCTATATAATTTATATGGAAATATTGCATTATGACATCTACTATAATTCTCACAGCTGAGAAATTAAAATAGTTGCTGCAATATGGACCACTTCTGAAAATGATAAAGTATGTGAACCACATTATTTACTCCATGTTATTTGGCAAAATTAATGTATAACATAAAGATATTTAATATCATATATCGATTTAACATTAAACATAACATTGGATCACATAATATCTTCACAGAAATAATACAACTTTCCTATAACTGTGTTTATTTAATAAGATACTGTTCTTATTTTCAAGCACAGTTTGCTTTTGCATGTGAGCTATTTCACCTGACAAACTACTTTAATATAGTGGAAAAAAAATGAAAGAAATTTATGGTATTTCAAAGAAAATTAAAATTGTATTTATGAGTTTCAATTTTTAAATAAAACAATATTAACTGATATAATTTGTTAGAGTAATCTATAGGCTTACACTTGAGGGTACAGAAATATGAATAAGAACTTTTAAAGACACGTGTATACTCAATCTAATAGTAACTCACTCAAATTAAATATGTTCTACATAAAATAGGTTCCAGTAATGCCTAGTGTGTTTACATGTTGCAAATGGATGTTATGAAGATTTAAGAATGGGAAGAGATATAAAGGTGATTGATTATGTCTGGCTGTACTGCCCCTTAAGCCATCTCTGACATCTGTCCTATTTTTAAAGGCCCTGGTGAAGGAGATTTTACAGGTTTGATAATTTGTTCCAAAGTTTAAAAATCCTTTTTCTTTAGCCTTTAATCTTCAGAAGTATCAGTGTAGGAAAATGCCTTGCTTCTAACATACAGAGCTTTATTTAATATATGAAAAACAGGACCGATTATGCCATATTAAAGCAATTTTGCTATAGCCAAAGTAACCATTGTGTCTGCTATTATAAGTATGAATAAATGGATGGTTAAGACTCCTTTACTTAAAAAAAAAATTCTGGATTACACCAGAGAATGTTATATTAAAATAGAGAACTGTGTGTGTGTGTTGGGGGTGGGGGGGTTAGTGCGTGTGGATGTTTTCTGCTTACTTTAGAATATATGAAATGATTTTTATCAATTTAATTGACTGTTAGCATCTGAATCATACAAATATAGGTTATGTCATAACATTCTTCTGCACTGAAACTGTAAATATTTGAAATACAGTCAAAATTGGCAAATGAAAGTTATTGTAGGGACATAGCAAAAGTATTGTTGCTATTAATTATAGCTTTGGGAGTAAGAATTTTATCAGGCCAATGGGCTGTCTTGCTTTCTGACCTTTCTTTTAAGGGCAAACAGATAAGAAAATAAAGGAAGTAAAGGTTTTATGAGTGACTGCCATTGCAGCATTGCCATTCATTAACCCAGTGCAAATGGAGGGAACTCAGCTTTGATGATTTAAAAAGAATATCAGTGTTGTTTAGGTGTTTTAAATGCTTGTTTATTCCTTTCTGTGAATCTGTTCTTCACATGTTACTTGATTCCTAGGTTACCTAACTCTTCCTTTGTCCTAAAGGTCTAGAAATTGCTTTTACTTTTCCTCCATCTCAGTTAAAATACACCCCTCTGCTTTATTAAGAGTTCTGCTCTTTTCAAGCCAACTTGATAAACTAGGTGTTATCTCTTACAGTTAATGCATTGGCATTTAAACAAGATTCTTACAGAAGCAATGGATTAACTCTAAAGAGCGAAATTTTAGGTCCTCTGTGAAAATGACAAAGATACTTTTGTTTGAGGGAAAGAGATACTTTATTGATACTCATGTCACACTACTTGGTGGCAATTTTGTTGATTTCTAAAGTTGGCTCTTGACTCTCTTTTTAAATGAATACATATATATTAAATCAATGAACCAGGAAGATTTCAATTTGCAGAAATCCTGCTGAGTCCTCAAGAAGTAAAACATGTATTCAAGTCATTTCTTAAAACTCTTCTGTAAGGAAAAGATTTACCCAATTTGCAGATAAAATAACGAAGGAAGCAGAAAATGTAATATTCCATTTGGGAGTATCTTATTTCTGAAATACAGGATAGAATGTAAGTGTTTCATCTCTAAGTCAATTCTTTTTTCTCTTGTTCTCCGGGCTTACTTTACGTATTTTAACCCATGGACAGCTCATGATTGCAGTTCTAGAGTTCAGGGCAGTGTGGAAAGTGTATCCAATTTGAAGCAGAGATGATCCCCTGGTAGGAAGCATGCTAAAATACTTATACTTGACAGAAAAAGACAAGCCAAAACCAGATAGTTCCACATATCTCCCAGAGAAAAGGGGTCTTATTGCAACAAAAGGACAATGAGTGAGAGCAGCCAACTAGTTCATCCACATGGCAGGATAGCTGGGAGTCATTCAATCTTTGATTCCACAAATGTGTTAGAAATTGCTTCTGAGACACTGTGCACATAGAGGCATTGTTGTTGTCATTCTTAAGAAGGATTTTCTTTTCTTTTTTTTTTTTTTTTTGAGAAATATATAAAGGAAGAGTATTATTTTTTCTAGTCTCTGCCTCCATAAGCTAAGATAATAAAAGGTTGGATGTAGGTCCCCAGTTAAGTTCTAAAAACCAAAGGCAGGTTAATGTCAGGTGATTAATGGAAAAAAGGATTTTGGTGCTGTTTCTCAATGACAATAGTCAAAGGTCAAAAGATTTCTAAGTATATAAATCATTGCCCAAACCCTTGAAAGGCGTTGTTTAATTTTCTCCCCCCAAAATGGTAACAAAACCAACATTTGATGACTAAATATATGAAAAAACCAAAAGTAGTAAACACAATGTCTCTACACTTCCTTGTTTTCAGAACAAATTACAAGAGCAACTTTAAAGATACACTGGATGACAAACATAATTTCTCATGTAATTATTTCTTCACCATAATTTAAACATAAAAGCAACGCCACAAAAACTAGAGAACAAGCTTTTTTTTTCTTTTCTTTTTTTCATTCTGTAGGGCTCACTCAAGACAACATTAAATTATAGATACTGACTTTAAAAGAAAAGTGTGATTTAGAGAGAAGATTGTCCCATGAGCCTTGGTCAAACAACAGGGATTCACTGAGATACATGTAGACAATGAGTAGAATGATTTTTTCTGATTCCATTGGTACATTGATCAAAATAAAAGTTATTTAATAGGAATTATTCATTTATTATGCCATTTGGGAAAAACAAAAACAAGAACAACAACACCCCCCACCCCATATTAGTTTGGATTGAATGGATAAGAGAAAAATGGAAAAGAGAGAAGAGGAAAATGTGATTTTGAAAAATGATTCTATGCTGAATGTGAAACAAACAGTTGTCTGAGAGAACTGATGAGCATACAAATGTTTTACAGTGACAGGAACTGGTTAGTGTGTGTGTAGTTAATCATCTTTCAATGGAAGAACCATGTTGTAAAACTCGGTGATTCTTATATAAATCAATTTATACTTGAGAGGAAGATAGAATCTTAAACAGCCCAATTTAAAAGTCAGAGGTTAGTACAGACATTCTTAAATATAACAGTTGTGAATCATTTATAGAGTGTATACATTGTGTATTGCAGAACAAAATTAAAATACTATTGATGAAAGAAATTCTTCAAAATTTAATTTTTTATGCCTTTCAAATGATATTAACTCTGAAAATGATTTTATGATGCACTTTTAATGAAAACAAATACTCCTCTATTGCATTCTGTAAAAGTATCATTATATCAATAGGATAATTGCTGTTTATTGAGTACTTTCTATGTTCCAGGCTCTGTGGTAAGCACATAATGTCCATTATCTTATTAAATCCTTAGAAGAACATTCTGAGTTAGGTATTACAATTGCTGTTATATAGATGAGGAAATTGGAGTTTGCAGAACTTAAATACTTTCTTCAAGGTCACAGAGTTGTAATGCTATTATTTGAATTCAGGTCTTTTATAGCTTCAAAACCTGGTTTCCTGTATGTTATATTGTGTTATAATCTCAATCCCATGTACCAAAGAAACAAAGAAGGCAATGAAGCCTAATTATGTGCCTCTGTCTGTTGTGTGTTGTTGTTTTTCTTTTTATCGTCGTCGTCGTTGTTGTTCTCTCTCTCTCTCTCTCTCTCTCTCTCTCTCTCTCCCCCCCCGCCCCTTCTGTCTCTCTCTGTCTCAGTCTCTGTCTCTCTCTCTGTCTCTCTCTCTCTCTCTCTCTCTCTCTCTCTAGTAGATTACAAAAGGAACTTGACAAAAGGGGAGAGAGTCATGTTAGAAATCAAGGTTGTGAAGCCATGATATATGTCAATGCCTGAACAGTTTTTACACTATGGGGTGATTCCTGAATATTTAACAACAGATGAAATACACTACACAGAATACAACTTCTGCAATAAATTGTGCTTAGAGGAATTTGAATTATCTATTTTTTTTAGCAAATTCTAACTATGAACATGGTTCCCACTTGTCTTGCATTGATGACAGAATACTTATTCTCTATTTCTCTAGGTTCTCCCCAGTAAATACAAAAGTATTTTCAATGGTATGTATTGCATACTAAAGCTCAAATCCAATGAGCAACAACCAGAACCATAGCACAAAAACCTTTCCTTTAATCATTTAAATCAGACTTCCACCATGGGCATATTTCCGTGTTGGTGGGGCATTCACTAGATCAAGCAGACCGGCCACATGTCAGTCGCCACCTCTTCCTGGAAAGTCCTGCTACTTCTGCCACTTGGCACAGGTTCAGTGCCTGGTTTCCTTGGCAGGCTGGAGCCCAGCATGAAGGATGCCAACATCACAGGTTCAAATACCATATGGTACAATTATCTGCCTTTCTGTTTTTCAGCCACAGATTTTACCTCTTAACATCTGCCACTCCTGTATTCTCTTCATGCAAGAACTGACACAGGCCAAGTTGGTATCTTTGAAACAATACAAATCCCTAAAAGGAAGAATTGATAGCCCTTATGATTCAATTACATATTTAAACAGGCAAAGCCTTAGCTAGTCCTGAATTTGAGTTCAATGTGCCAATACTAAGCATTCATTCAGATTCTCCATGGGAGACCTTGTGTGGACTCACTAAAGAGCTTGTGAGTGTTTATGCAACTGCTTCAATTCATGAAGTAATACCTTGGCTCTCCTGTTCCAGACAGAGCTGAATTTCTCCAAATTATGTGAACAATTAAACAACTGCTAAACAAACAATATTTGGTAAATATGAATCAGCAAAAGAAGTTTCTCTATTGTCATGGAAATCATCTACTGGCAGTAGCCAGTTTTCTCAAAATTTTATAAAACAACTACTCTTTTCACAGCATACTGGATGTAGAGGTTTATGCTGAGTAAAGGGAGAATATCGGAAAAAAAATGTGATTGAAATTGAAACACACATAAATAGCAACATATAGAACCATAACATTACAAATAATATTAATGAAACTAATCCACTAAATGATATCTGAATGATCTGAAAAAAATAATGAACAGGTGATATCTGTTATTTGGATACAAGAAAACAATTCCTTATATTTAATTCTAATAGTATGTAACATTAGAATTAATTTTAATGATACATAAAATAATATAATTATTATTATATTGCATAATAATTATATATATATATTTCACAGAGGGTGCCAAAAATGTATATACATTTTAAGAAAGGAAAAAAAAGCTACTAAAACTGTAATACTCAATATGTACCGATTTCAAAAGATAAATACAAGTCACGTTTAACTTCTGCAGTTACAAGAGGTGCTCAAAGTGGTTACCATCAGCGTAATTTTCATACAATTTTTTCCTTTCTTAAAATGTGTATACATTTTTGGCACCCTCTGTATTTACACTATGTGTGTGTGTGTATATATATATATATATATATATATATATATATATATATATACATATATATATACACACATATATACATATATATACATATACATATATATATATATATATATATATATATATATATATATATATATATTATAATGATATGTAACATTGTAATACCCTCTTAAAAATTTCCTTGGCTCAGGAAATCAAAGCAAAACAAAAGAGCAACAAGAAAATAAATTTTTGATTATCTATATTAAGGATTATGAAAAAGATGGAGAAATAAATGAAACTGATATCAACCACAGGTAAGCTCTTTTACTTGATCACTCTATTCTGTATGAGCAACTCTAAGGCTGTCAACTTTACACTGAATTCTGCTCTACAATAAATACCATTATAGCAAGATTTCAGTGAGTCTCACCTTCACTACATCTTTTTTGTTAGACATATTTGCAAAGAAAACCACTGATGTATTTTTGTTGCCTCTGCCTTTTCTAACTCTTCATACCAATGGTAACAACAGAAAAAAAAAATAGTCAATGGGACCTAAAACAAGCAGGAAAAGGAAAAGAAAATGTCAACAGAAATGTGCAGAATAGAGAATCAGACACTGGGTAACAAAACTGACCCAGATGTTGTCTGGCCCTAAATTGATAACATGGCTTTTAAAATTGGTATTGTCTGCAGAACTTTGAACAGGTACATGCAGATAAAAAATTTCCAAAAGTACACTATTTCTTTTTTAATTTTTAAGTTTAATATTTATTGTATAAACGAATTCTAAATAATCCACTTGTTAGTTCAATATATTTACGAGATGGAATTAGACTGAAACTTCATTGAAGATGAACCTTTGCAGACTTGCACACATGCATGCATGTGCATGCACACACACACACACACACAATAATTTGGTAAAATAGAAAACAATATTCTGCTATAAGCAAAACTACACACACATACACTCACACACACACATACATCAGTTTGGAAAAAATACAGAAACTCTTTTTTTTAAAATTAAAGTTTGTTGGAGTGACAATTGTTACTAAAGTTACATAGATTTCAGGTGTGCAATTTACTGCAGCATTTCCTTTCGGCTTCACCTATGTTCTCATTATGGTACTATCTGATGAAGTTGATAATGACCATAATTAAGGTAAAATAGTATGGGTTTAATACAGAAAGAGTATCCATAGAATATCTTTAAGGATGCCTCATTTATATTTAAATTTGTCATGGAAATGCTGTGTTTAATTAGAGTATTTTATTTTAAAATGGATACGAAAAGATTTCTTAATTACACAATCAAAAAAATGACCCTAGCATAGTGTAAACACTTTAATATTTTATGCTGGAGTGCATGAAAGATTCCATCTCCTTTGATGTTATTCAACATATTCCCACATTTTGCTACTCTGATCTGACTTTTATGAATTATAGCTTTCATTAACATTTCTCCACATTTTATACTAAACATTTGTTCAGAGTCATACTACATATTCTAAAGCAAAGCTTCCTAAACTTTAAAGTACCTGGGAATCACATAGGGATCTTCTGAAAGTACTAATTTTGATTCAGCAGATCTTAGTTGAAATTCTGCATTTCTTTAAGGCCAATGAGGCTACTACTGCGCAGACCACACTTTGAGAAGCAATGTTCTAACACCTCCCTAAACGGATTTGAAATCCATTGCCCATTGTCTGGAAATGTGCTTACTGAAATGGAGACTAAACAAATGGAGCACAAATTAAACAAAATGCCACTTAAGAAAGGACAGAAGAACATAATTTTAAATGTTATATTAATATTAATATATTGACACACTCTATAAATGCTGATATACAGCAAATTCTTATGAAAGATTTTGTCTTTGGGAAAGCATATGAATGCATTCACATCATCATAAAAATCTTATAAACATTACCCCAGGATCTTACATTGTCAAAATGGATAAATAAACAAACAAACAAACAAACAAACAAATAAATAAGATAAAGTCGTGCATTACAAATATCAAGAATATCAGATATAAAATGTGAGAAATTTATGCAAAAAGTTCATGTTTCCTATGTTTTGTTTTTAGAAACTGAGAATTGATAGTGTGAAAGTACAAATGAAGAACTGATCATATGATGTCAGATCTGACATCTTGGTTTAGACTGTAGTAGTCACTTCTCAATTTATTGCATATAACAAGTCAAGGATGAATAGCCTTAACATGTGTGAATCAGAACTGGAGACCTGTTAAATAGTAAAGCAGAAGACCAACTTTTACTTTATTTGCAACTCCTATGTATAATATAAATATATAAATATAAATAAATCAATGTGCACACATGTTATCTCCCTTCTTATTTTCCTTCTGCATCCTACCTCCATTTCCTCCCTTAATTTCTCAAAAGTTACTTCTGGGAAAGTTAAAATGCTCATTTAAGTGTCTGGGAAACTGATACCAAGGATTCTGAAATACTTTATGTAGACCATCTACCCTCGCTGCTCTGCCATCCTCAAATGCTCACACTACTACCACTGCATATAGTAACAGGGCATTCTTCAATTTTCAATGAAGTTATTAGAGAGAACTAGTCTGAATTCACCTGGTATCCTAGTTTAACTCTATGAAATGGCCTAGACTAACAATCAAGAAAGTGTGGGGGTTTTCTCTTAGCCATGTATTAGTGTGAAGTGAGGGACGGGGTATGGAGAAAATACTAAGGAGATGACAGAAGAATAAGCACTGTAGGGCGATTTCTGTTTGGCCAAAATTCTCTACTTCTGCCTAAGACAGAATTGCTATAAAAATGCTTAACGAATCAGGTAAGTGATGCCCTAGGCCTGAGCTCTAGTACAAATCTACTGAACAAACCGCAAAACACTGAAGAAGGAAAAAGTTGGTAACTATTTAGTGCTTTTAAAAACGGGCAACGCATAATTACAAGTATCTACTTTTAAGGTATTTAACTTAAGTTTTAACTTTTATACAAATAACAAAATATGAAATGAACTTTTAGGAGGTAAATTCATTCTGTTTCTTTTAAGAAATGTCTCTAAAAGTGAAAATAATCTAACACAGTAGGTTACAAAATGCAGAATTACTCAAAAATTATTCTACTAACTATTGTGACTTTTCAAAAGTACATTGGTAAATGCTTAAAATTTTTGGTTTCACACATAAAAATTTAGAAAATGTTGAATATCTCAGAACCAAACATAGCTGTGTATTATTAGTATTTGATGCTATGATACTATGAAGTGTCAAAACTAAGGGCATACTTTATGACCCTAGTAAAAAATTGCCATTAAATGGCTTAAATTGCTGTAAAGAAATAGTAGAATGATATGCAATTCTTTTTTTTTAAATAGGGATTGTTTTGTTAGTCTAAAGTTAATGTCTTCATCCATAGCACTTTAAGAACTTGTTCTGTGTCTAAAGTTCTACTGAGGAATAAAAGTCCCAGACGTTTAAAATCCATCAATCTGTTGGGTAAGATTCTGAGTAATATAGTTTCATAGGCTACAATTCTGGACCTTTTTTCTTCAAGACATTTTTTGATGTGAGCTTTAGGTCACTGTCATTTTGAAATATAAATCCTCTTGTAAGTTTCCTACCTGGTAAAATAACTTTTCACAATGATATCCCTTTATATCCTTCACTATCTATTATGGCATCAGTGAAACTGCTGAGAAAATAAATTTTACCAAAGATTCAGTCCCTCAAAACAGTCAAAATCAAGTCCCTAACCCCCCCCCCCCCCCCCCCCCCCGCCACACACACACACCCCATCCTATAAAACAGCTGCTTCCTGGCTGGCTCTTAAGGCAACTACATAATGGTTCATATTTTTTAAGTCATTCCAGGGAAAGCATGGTAGAAAGAAACTATACCTCTAAAGCACTCAAAAATTAACCAGGTCCCCTATATATGTGGCTAATGTCTGCCACAGACATTTTCTGTGTGATGTCTGCTTTTAAATAGAATCTCTACTTTATGATTTTTTGTTGTAAATATGCCTAAAATTTAGTTTTGGCCTCTATAAAGTTGGCCTTAGCTTAGATAGGCAAATGCCAACACCCGCCTGTTCCATCAAGGCTCTAATTCCCTTAGCACCTGAGTAAAGTAGTTATAGATTCCAATGTCAGCAATGTCTCCTTACACGTCTTTATGTCTGTGCTCTGGTCTGAGAAACTAGAGAAAACAATATATTGTTTAATTCAGAAGAGAACTTTCTTTTTATAATGATGTAGTAGTCATCGGATGCTTCCCATATATCAGGCAGTATTCTAAAACCCTTTGGAATTAACTCACCCTTGTGATCATTCTTATGGGGCATACTTACTATTCTCATTTTAAAGGTCAGGAAACAAAGACCCAGTAGTTAAATGTCTCATACAAAACCATAGATATTATTTTGTGAAATCAGAATTCAAACTCAGTTTGCCTTCAGGGCCCATACAATTACCCACTATGGTCTACTGCCAATTAAACTAAATTAACAGAGTAGGCTCCCTTCATGTAATACTTGTCCTAATTATTTGTTCATACTACCCCTATCTGGCTTTTTTCATTTTTGTGTTTTTTGTATTTTCTCTCAATTCCTACTTAAAAAATGTTCCCCCTTTCTCTTCCTCATTAGAAGGTTGTTTTCATTTTTTTTTGTTCAATTTTATTGAGGTATACTTGATATATAATCCTGTATTAGCTTAACTTTACAGCATAATTATATATATATATATATATATATATATATATATATATATATATATATATATATATAAAATTATATACATTTATACACACATAATTATATATATATATGATTACCACAATTAGTTAGTTAACATCAATCACCTCATATACTTATAAATATTTTTCTTGTGATGAAAACTTTTAATATTTACTCACTTAGAAACTTTTAAATATACAGTACAGTACTGATAACTATAGTCCCCGTGCCTTATATTACATCCCCAAAACCTATTCACCTTATAACAATGGCATCTATGACTACTTTGGAAGTTTTCACCTTTTCACCACTTCCGTCCATTTCCCTCACCCCAAAATGACTACCTCTGGCAATCACCAAGCTGTTCTCTGTATCTATGTGTTAGCTGTTTGTTTGTTTATTAGATTCCACATATAAGTGAGATCATACAGTATGTGTTCTTCTCTGTCTGATTTATTGCACTTAACATAATACCCTCAAAGTCCATCCATGTTTTCCTAAATGAAAGGTTCTGAAAAGTCTGAGTTGGACTCTGTGCATCATATCATGATAATCATTAATTTAAATGAGGATTCAGATGTCACATGTATAAAATTCACAAAAGAATGAAGCTTAGGAACATAGCTAATATTTGGGATATTAAAATAAGTTATTATTAAGCTGTAATAATTAGACAGAAAAAAGTAAACAAAAATAATATAAAGCTCCAATTTCTAATAAAAATAATTAAATATATAAGACTTGTTTTCTAGCATTCAACATGAGGTTGCCTTAATAGATATGAATTTTTAATATAATTATTTTTATTTTTTTTCCTATTATCAGGAGAGATAAAGCTACCACTTCGGAACACCTTTAGACTATTGGTAATGTATTAGAAAATGCCAACAAATATATATATATTTTTCATTCCATAGAAGGAAAATAAAGTGAATGGAATTTGGGGTTATGTTTTGAAATCAATGGCTGAAAAATGGAGAAAGATTTTCCTGGAAATAAGAGGCCAGCGAAGGAAGGATATTGTCAAGAAGATTATTGAAGAAAGATTATTATTGTATGAAGTCTTCATAACAGAAGACGGTTTAAGCCAATGGTTCCTCCAGAATTTCAAAAGAAAGAAGTTTCTGATCCATATAAGAAAAGAGTAACAAACAAGTAGATCGAATAACAAGGGCATAACTATTATCACAAGGGAAGGAACTTATTTTTTCTAGATAAATTCCAGCAGAGAGTCTCATCCTTAACGATAGTCTAGATGTAATTCCTTTATTGCTTTATAGATAAACAAAATGATAACTACAGTTCTTCCAACAATAAGATTCTGAGAGCGTCTATTTCCTTCATGTATTCCTTGACATTTATATGGTTTGCTCTTTCCTTTGCCATTTTTTTCCTATTTCTTACAGATGACATACATATGTAAAATAATTTAACCAATCACTCTAATTTTCAAATAACAACAAACCATGTTTATTAATAAATTTAAGCATAATCAGCTTTTTACAAAGTTGACCAATAATGATAATTATCTACTTTATTCCTTCTTTTTCTGCAGAAAAAATGTTCCTTTCTCATTTAAGAAACTTTCATTTTCTTTGATATTGGTGACATATGAGAAGTTCATCCATTTCATGTTTCATATTTTATTTTATTTTTATTCGTAATGAACTGATAAATTCAAGGTAGAAAGTAGGTGCATGTGGTATAACTTAATATTAATAATTAATATTCACATTCATGAGTTCTAAGTGCATGAGAGGTAAAATCATAATGTATTACATGGAAAAAATGCAATAGTCTTTAAATAGCTTCCAGTGTCCAACTAGCAATTGTCATTGATTCTGGTTATATGTAAATGCTACAATAAGATTAAGTAATTTTAGACTTTGAAGTTAATGATCTAGGCAAGTTAAATTGGAGGAGGAAAGTTACAACTTTTTATTACTGTCATTAAAGTTCTAGCGCTGGTAAATTGAAAAGATTTTCTTCAAAGTTAGCCTAGTGGTAAGTTGCTGTACACAAATGAAACTATACAGTGCTCCTCTCACTCATAAGAGATGTATTCATGATATAGTCATGACAAAGATCTAAAAGAAATAAGCATCGTACAGAGTGATATAAAAAGTTACAACTTTTGAAAACTTTTGGCTGTACCTAAAACTGACCTATGCTCTGCCTTATCATCTGGTAGAAATAGCTGCACGACAGACCTGCAGTCAGATGCCAAGGCTTGGCTCTGGCACTCCACAACTGTATGAATCTAAGAAAGTCATGTAAACAACCTTGTCTAATTCTACTATCTGTTAAATGTCAGCAAAACAGGGCCAGAGACAAGGAGCAGTCTAAATTCACAGCCTAACTTGTGAAGACTAAACTTGTTAACAGATAAGAAATATATGTTAATACCTAAATACCCTAAACAAACATAAACGTTAATTACACTAATCAAGTAGTAGATCTGCGAGTTGGGGAGTTCATTTCAACATAGTCCACATCTTATAGGAAAAAATATCAACTTGGGGTTTCTTTTTCAAATATTCTATAGGAATCAATATACTTCTAAATTAATATAAAGTAGAGGAAAGAGAATCAGCCTAGATTCTCCACAAAGAGAAGAAAAGTAGTTTTGTTGTATTTTATAAAATAAGGCTGATATTCTAATAACCTGGTTACCTTGAACTAACTGAGGGTATTCTCCAAGTTTTAGGTATTTGTTTCTTCATTAATATTTCTATCTTAACCTCCATTTTTTTTCATCAAAATACTCCAGCATACTTGAGACCTAATAAAATCAATTGATTTAAAAGAAAATGTTATTTATCATGGGAATATATAAATAGGGATAGATACATAGATGATAGATGAATTATGTAGATATATAAAATATCACAATTAAGTGTCACTATTAAAAAAATTAACCCTATGAAAAAATATTTTACTATCATTATTAAAAATAGGATAGAATAGTGGAATTTCAAATTCATGAAGTTTATAGTTATGTTCAACTTAATCTGAAAGTCAACTTTTAAATCCTTAAGGCTATTCTGCACCTTTTTTGGTAGTAGCATGAAGAGGGACTAACCGCATGACTGATTTGCTTGAACCACAATATTTTAATGCATAGAAGCAGAGGAACAGAAATTATGCCTTGTAGCTCAAAGAGAAAAAAAATAGTTTATTATGTGTATATATACTTTATTATCATATACCCAAACACACACACACATACACATACACACATGATCTCACAATTTCATTTGCGAACTCATCCTAGAAAAAGTGTTGCATGCCTCATTGCTAAATATCACTGCAATGATATTTGAAGTATTCTTGGGAAGCTATGCACCAATGCCATTGCCTAGTCCACCCTACAAAGCAATTTTGGAGCTATATTTCTGGACTGCCCATCATATTAACTTTGATGTCTTGAATGTCATCAAAATGTCTTCCTTTCAATATTTGCTTTATATTCAGGTAAAGAAAAAAGTCATTGGGGGCCAGATCAGGTGAGTAGGAAGTGTGTTCTAATGCAGTTATTTGTTTATGGCTAAAAACTCCCTCACAGACAGTGCTGTGTGAGCTGGTGCATTGTCGTGATGCAACAGCCATGAATTATTGGCAAAAAGTTCAGATCGTCTAACTTTTTCATGCAGCTTTTTCAGCACTTCCAAATAGTAAACTTGGTTACCTGTTACTCCAGTTGATACAAATTCATAATGAGTAATCTCTCTGATATCAAAAAAGATTAGCAATGTCGTTCTAATTCTTGATTTGGACTGGCAGAACATTTTTGGTCTTGGAGAATTGGTTGACTTACATTGTGCACTTTGATGCTTTGTTTCAGGGTCATATTGGTACACCCGTGTTTCATCACCATGGCCCAAAATATTGTCTTGCCTCTCCAAAAGGTCTTGGCAAACTTTGACTCTCCTTTGCTCTTGTTCATTGCTGAGATGCACTGGGACCTTTTGCACACACCTTTCTCATGCTGAGATTTTCAGTTAAGATATCTCTAAGTGTCTCTCTACCAATGTTTATTTGGTCTGCTATCCTTCTCACAGTCAGCTGACGATTTTTATGCACAATTTGACAAATTTTTGCAATGTTTGAGTCAATTCTGCTTGTTTCTGGCTTCCCTGTCCTCTCTTCATGAGTCACGTGCTCTCTCCCCTCAAAAAAACATTTAATCCATTTAGTTACTACTGTTTTCTTCATGGCATTATCCCCATAAACTTGGACCAACATGTCCCTGATTTCACTTCCACTCTTACCAAGTTCAAGAAGAAATTTAACGTTTGTTCATTGCTTAATTCAAGCTCCGACATCCTCTCAACAGCACACAAAAACACACAACAACAATAATGAAGGCCACTCAACAAGACACGATCACATGTCTCATGAACACAGCTGTGAGAAACTGATAGACCAAGGTTATGAAACCTTACTGAGCTGGTTATACAGTGCTGCCAATGTAAGTGCACGGTGACAACTTCACAAACTTAATTGGCAGAACTTGCATGTGTGTGTGTGTTTGTGTGTGTGTGTGTGTGTGTGTGTGTGTGTGTACACACACACATATAACTTTCCTCTAGTCTGGAAACCTATACACAATTGATGAAGTATTCCTTTATGACTTCTGATATTTAACATATGTCCAACATTTGGTGATATGAGAAAACTCAAATTCAGCTACTGATTGCCAAATTTGAATTTAATCTGGTGTATTATTGAGAGTTAAAAAAATAATATCATAATTATATATGAATATTCTACCTGTATGTACATTGCAGTGATAACAAACAGTAGAATGATAGCTTTATTTATAATTTTTTCTTCTTAAAATTATAAATAATTTATGATTTGCATTTTACCAACAAAACCCTTTCTCTCCCCCTAACCCCCCTAACATACTTGTAAAGTGAGATCCTTACTCCATCCCTCTTCTTAAATGTAACATTATGAAACACTTATTGAAATATGAATGAGTTGTTTCATTTGTTTTTCTTCCTCCAAGTAACACAGAGAAATGGAGAACTGGGCATGTGAAAGGTTATATTATATGGAAGAAAAGAGATCATGCTTATGGCAAATTCTGATGTGCTGAAAGTTTTGAAAAGAGGGAAAACTAATCAGCAAAATATAATGCTGATCAATATATTTGGGCATTCAGACACATCTTAATACTAGGCACTTCACGTGTACATAGAAATAAATTACTTTTTTCATAAGGCCATTAGCTACAAAAACGACCTTGGAAATAATTTAGCTTATTGGATTTCTGCCAACTCTAAACAGTCTCTAATAAATTGATAATAATCCTGGTGACTAGCATATCCAAAGAAAGAGTATTGTATGATAAATACTTTCTGATTGCTGGCAAACTCATATTTATTGTAAATAATTCCCCAAGGGCTTCATATTAATTAAGCCTACTTTGAAAAATTAATTGGCTTATTTACAGTGCTATGACATTTAAAGACTGTAAGTTCCTCAAGGGCAGGGCAAATGCTTAATCATTTTGGATCCCTAGTGGCTAACACAGGATGTAAAATATTCAACATCCATTAAATATGAACAAATAAATTCAGTACGTCATTAGTGAGTATGTAATTGATTTATACCTCTGGTTGGTAGTTAGATCTCATTAAAGGTAGAGGATAAGTTTACTGTGTTTGAAATGACTCCATAAAACATATAGCCATACACTAATTGATGACATCACTTATGTTTATGAATAGCTCACAATAATTGATAATTTGAAAATGAGAGTTACAACCACAAACCTATAATAACTCAAAGTAGTAACCAAACTAACTCTTTGCACCTTGTTGGCAAAAACAAGGTGTTACCAGATGGGAGGTGGTTGTCAGTGATTCTGTAAAATGAGTGCCTCTGGATTAAGAATCTGCTCACACTGTTACCACCAGTGGATCAAGCATACTCTGGAACTCATGACATTGAATCTGTACTGTGGAGATAGAAGCCTTGGTCCTGGCAATCCATTGGGGCAGCTCCTAGCAACAGGTGGCTATTTATATTGAAATTAGTTAAAGTGAAATTAAATTAAAGATTTAGTTCTTCACTCTCAATAGCCATATTTCAAATGATCAATAGTCAAAATGCCTACTAGCTAATATTTTGGACAGTGCAGATACAGAAAATTTACCTCATCATAAAGCTTTATTGGACAATGCTGAATTAGACCGAAGGTTTAAAATTACTTGCATTTGTGTTACTTGCACAATTTTGAATAGGAATTATTGTCATGGTCAAGAATAAAATCCTCTCTATCTTATTCTTATGCTCTCTCTGTCAACAATAACTTAAATAAAAACACTATTATTATACTAATGCAGTATAAGGATGCCTCTCAGAGACTACAAAAGCTCCATTGGCTATCACATATTCTTTTATTTTCATTTATGCATGGCTCTTTCACCCTTGAACCACTCTTATATATGAGGTCTGACAATTAAGATTGTGAACTTGTTGTAACGATGCTGCTAAACTTTTTTGATATCAGTGGGATTATGAATTTGTACCAATTAGATAAACAGTTAACCAAGTTTACTATTTGGAAGTGCTAAAAAGGCTGTTTGAAAAAGGTAGACAACCTGAACTTTTTGCCAACAATTCATGGCTATTGCATCATGACAATACACCAGCTCACAGGACACTGTCTGTGAGGGAATTTTTGGGTCAGTAAACAAATAACTGTATTGGAATACCCTCCCTACTCACCTTATCTGGCCCCCACTGACTTTTTTCTTTACCTGGAGATACAGAAAATATTGAAAGGAAGACATTTGGATGACATTCAATATATCAAAGGTGATACAAAGACAGCTCTGATGGGCATTCCAGAAAGAGTTCCAAAATTGCTTTGAAGGCTGAACTAGGCACTGGCATTGGTTCATAGCTTCCCAAGGAGAGTACTTCAAGGTGACTGTAGTGATATTCAGCAATGAGTATGTAGCACCTTTTCTAGAATGTGTTCACTAACTTAATTGTCTGATCTTGTGATCATAGGATATTTGTAAATTCCAGTGAACTTTTTTCTTCCTATCCTGATGTCATGTTAGAACTCTCAGTTCTTACTCAGAGTATCATATTTCAGTATCTGTTCAACTGAAATATGCTTCTGACATACATTGCTGTAACAGTATGAATACTGGCTTATTAAGGTATGTAACTAAACTGCATTGTACCTATCAGTTAAAGTTGATCCCATACCATGAAATGTTAACACTGAAAGTGGGAATTGAAATCTACTGATTGAAAAATATTGCAATAATTTTCATAACTTTATAACAAGAGCCATTGAAATCATTCAACACATACACTTAATGTTAATTAATTAATATTAATATCCTACCCTTACCAAGGAAAATTGTAATTATATCCTAGTTTTCTGTATAAAGCAAGTTTATAAATGGAAAGTATGTGCTAATCAACTGCTGCATGTACTTTAGTGGGTATTTGTTTTTTGCGAATTAGTAACATTCTGTTCTGTAGGCCAATTTAGTTCCAGATTGTTAGGTGGGCTAATTCCTAAAGAACTCATCTGCGTTCTCTGAATGTTCTAACCTTATCAAGGGGTACTCTCATGAAGTCTTGTCTGAGAATCCTATCAGCTTCCCTATGTATCTAGTCCCTGCTTAACTGCAGTTCACAGAGTGAATCTGTGATTTCTAAGACTCAGGGCACGTTTGCAAGGACTGCTAAGTATATAGTAAGACAGTGGTACCATTTATTGAGCACTCTCTATGTACCAACCACTGTCTTTGACCAGAAGAAAATACTGATTTCCAAACTTCTAAAATATTGTACTGCCTGCTAAAGACTGAATCCTAACCTAGCTGCTTGAGAAGGATGACATTCCTAGTTATACCGATAGAACTTAATAATCACTTGTCATCGTGATTAGAGAGAAAAGAAAAGTCCCTTAGTCTGCAGAGAAGACTTAAAATGTTAGTGTCATTTCTCTTTGGAAAGACAGCCATAAAAGCTTTGTTAATGGATTTCTTTCTGATTTAATACAACATATTAAAAGCAGGACTTGTGACTTGAAAAAGAATTGAATGCTATTTTGTGAACATGGTCGTTCATCATTAGTTATAAGAAGTCTATTTGTAATTTGAAGTTTTAATTTAATTAGTGTCACATACTTGAAGGCTGCCTTGTGTCAACTGTTGTAATGACACACTGTCTGTTCCTTCTACAGTGTAGGTTGCTAAACAAGCATTTCAACTGGAACAAAATGATAATGAAAGAACAAAGGAAGTGTTAATTACCTATGCAATTAAACTGCCTCATAAGAGCACTATAGTAACACTCTACTGTATTTACATATCTAACGGCTATTAATCTTCAGTTAAAAATCCCTGTTGCTATCTATAGCTTTGCAGTTAAATTACGGCAAAAAGTAATAGTGTAACTGATAGACTGTCTCTTCATAGCTTCAATCTAGCCAACTTTTGTTAAGCAAAATACTTTTCCCAGCTCTTGTATCAGTATGTAATGACACAATGATGTTACACAACATGCATTGCATTTATTTTGCTGTATAAAACAGAGAAATTTATTTTCATTCCTTCTTAAAACAGCCTTTGAAATCTCTCAGTATTGACTTGTAATGTTATTAAACAGCACACTTAGAGTAAAAAAAAAAAGTAAATTATTAAATAAAATAGGCTTAAACAATTAAAACATGTAGTTCTAATTGCCTTTGGAGTGTATGGTATCTAAATGAAGATTTCAAGTTCCTTAAAACCCAACTCTCCTTTTCTTCTTTTTGAAAATTCTAATGACATGGTCTTTAAATAAGTGGTACTCAATAAATGTTTTCTTAATAAAGTTATTTTTACAGAAGATGTTTAACTCTAATCTAAACTGGGGGTTCATCAGATAGATAATAGTTATTGATATTAGGCTATTAGTTTTGAAGAATATAGTCCATTATTTATATAGAAATTTCATAGCTCTTGCCTAAAAAATGTAATAATGGATTTTGAAAATTAGATAGAACTTTAAAAGATCTTTAAACTTTAAAATATACCTTTATATAAATTTAGTTCACTATGTTACTGATATACAAAAATGATTACACTGGGTGTTTACTGTCATTGCTATTTGTTTAGCATACAGTAAAGATTTTATTATTAAAGCAAAAATCAATTTATGCTAAACAATTACAACAAATTCCATGTAACGACTTTGTTTGAAGCCAATGGTTTTAAAAACTAGTATAGATATTTTCTAGTTACAAAATTATCTAGACACAAAATTATCCATATCAGTGTAAGAAAACAATATTCAATATAAATTGTTTCCATTAGTATAATGTGTGAGATTTGTGTTTTCCTGTGCCGTCATGCAGTAAAGCTGACAGTGAATTCTCTTCGGGAGATACAAATTTAGCATTGCAAAATTATGGGCCAGTTCACGTGGTATACATTAAACTGCCTCAGAAATATGGAACTCATAAGAGGATATGTGTATTATATTACTTTGAAATTCTAGCTGTAGCTTTTAAAAGAAACGACTATATTTTTTGAATACATACATGTATATATACCAAGTGCCATTCAATGTGCTTGGTGCTTTCCCAGAACTTGTTTACTTAATTCATTACAAGTCAGCTTCCATCCTCTCCAGTATACAAAGGGAAAATTGAAGTTTGAAATAGTTAAAAACTGTTTCAAGCTCACACAGCTAATGAGTGAGGCATGCAGGTCCGTATACTTCATGTTTACTTTGGGCTTCTCGCCTCTGGCATAGTTGCCTCTTGGGCTAATAAACACAGAAAAGAAAATTATGCTATCCTGTCACACAGCTTTTTTTTTTTTTTTGCTTTTTTTTCTTTTTTTTTTAGTAAAGGACAGTTAAATACTTTTGGAAAAGTATCAGTAATTACCAGGAAAAAAACATACATTTTTCTTTTCAAAGATTAAGAGATAAACAACACCATTAGAGCTCAAGAAGGCTTTGCGTATTTTGAAGGGAGAAATACATCTTACTAACCATTACAATGATTGGTTTATTTCCTCCCTTAAAATGTATCTATCCTAGTGAATACAGGTTATGGGAAGATAATTTGTCCTGATATAAAGTACCCACTCCAACAATTAGAAAAGCATAAAAAGGAATTGATTCGCCCTGAGATTCTGATTCACAGTCAATGCCATGCAAGGCATATTTATTAGTGAGTCACAGGGTTGGGACTTGCTAGGCTATAAAGGGCATTTCTTGCACAGAAAGAGGAATGATATGGACAAACTTTATAACTCTAGATGTCTGTGTTTCCAATTTAGGGAGCTTTCTGAAAAAAAAATTAAAAAAATAAAATTATATCAGAGAAGGGAAGATAATAAAAACACAAATTAAAAAAAAAAAAAAAAACTGCCTCAAGCAGGTAATGTAGCCTACTTGCATTTATGGAAACTTGAGATATGGCATAGTTGGAACAGGTTGAGATAAATATAACAGTAATAACAGAGTCCCACTTAAAGGAAAAAAATAAAAACGCATAATAATTTAAAACTAGAAATGGGTGGGCGAGAGAAATGTCAAGTGATGACATTGTTTTGTGGTTTGTAACTTGGCCTAGTAAACAGGAAACTCTGCCTTTTTGCCAGCAGCTGGTAAGCAATACTGATTCTGCTTGCACTAGGGCTTCTGTGTTTGATGCTCCTAATTACTGTGTTACTTTAATGTCCACTGTTGCTGCAATTTTATTTTTTTTTAAATCTGAACTAAACAATAACCAGATAGTCATAAGTGGTGATGCTAGAGTTTAAAATATGTTTTTCCAAGTAGAACTTTGAAACAGATGTTAAAAGTGACAAAATGCCATCAAAATATTCAAACAACTGTATGATTAATTCAAGAGTGAATACACTGGGTAACATAGACAACAGTGATGAGAAATGATAAAACAGAATAAAGCAAAATTATACTGCAATGGTTGGAGAATTATGTACTCCCAGAATACATCCCCATTCTTTATATCTATAGGAAAATGTTAATTTATGCAATAAGTAAAGGAATAGATCCCCGTGCAACCATGCTGCATTAAACTAATAATTTTTAGGACCACTTGCACTTCTTTGAATAATAAGTGTTATAATTTAGGAGCAGTTTCAAAACCTATCAACATTTTGTCCTCTATAATTCAGAAAACTTGATAAAAAGAAAAGCTAAATCCAAATAACTATTTAGGGTAAGAAATGACAATTTAGCAAAAAATATTATTTCATGAATAGAAAGGAAAATAATTCTACTTATATTATATTTCTATATATGGTATTTCTATTAATACCTAAGTCTGAAATCACAACCATAAAGCAAAAGGTAATGAATATGTGTTAGAAAATTATTTGATTAAAAATATAGCCCTAGGTTATCAATTCCACAACACATACATACACACATACTCTCTCTCTCTCTCACACACACACACACACACACACACACACACACACACACGCTAAATTCATATTTGAGGACATATATATTTTTTTCTTTTTCTTTTTTCAATAACATCATGCATCCTACTCCTAAGTCTTTCCCCCCCCCCACCCACAAAGTGGTCTCTTTTAAAAGAAAGAACTTCCATTAGAACATCCATATGGTTCAGTTGAAGTCATAGCAAAACAGAGAAAGATTTTTCAAATCTTTAGTGCTTTAGGTTTAGGCTGTGTTTTGTGTTTATAAATATTAGCACATGCTTTTTTCCATTTTACCGATATGTGTGTTGGGTAGATGTGCATTGGGTAGGTCAGATATACTTTATATTTCATGAATGAGGGTAATGAAACTCAAATAAATTCTAAAATCCTTCCCATACCCATGGGATCCCTCTTCCATCACTCTTATTCCAGATGTGTGAAAGATTCTGAAGGTCAGTGAATATAGGGCTTTACTCAAGTCATCTGTGCATAGAAGCCTTCTAGGATTAGCCTAACTAAAATGGGATATCCATCGTGTTACCTTCTCAATCACTGGCTCCCCCTATCACCGTGACTTACCTCTTCTTTCTACTTTCACCATTTTTATACTATGTATTTATTTGTGTTTTATATTACTTCAATCTTTCCTCTTGTATCACACCTCCCCTGTCCAAACACACACGCGCACGTGCATGCTCTGGGAAAGTCAGAAACATTTTTTTTTTGTTTAATTCTCTTTTGTATTTAATTCAGAGACGAGAGTGTGTATACCTTAGACTATCAATAAATGAGTCGAATGATCTGCCTTTCCGAGGTAACAAGGTCAGAGTAGCTGCTAGTATTTGATTCTAAGTTTTCTGACACCAAGTTTAAGTTTTCTCCACTACATAGTACAGAACTGTCTTTCCCTCCAGGGGTTGGGCTGAGAAGAGAATTAAAATCTGTGGTGCATTTATAAAAGTATATAACGTCTTTTCTCACTGACTTAATTATAATTTATATTTCTCTAATATGTATTTTGTGGCTGACTAATTAGGGATACAATCTTTTGTCTTCAATCAAAACAGAAATTTCACAATTTTATGAGCACAAACACCTGGCTTATCTCGCATAATCCGTCTTCCTTACAGACAGCATCCTAACTAGAGAAGGATTTTCAGTTAATCACAACGCAAAGTACATATTCTTAGATTTATGTTTGAAATTAGTTGCAGCTGCCCACATCAATATTTTAAGGAGAATTTCACTAAAATGTCACTGCAATTTAAAATTAAAAACTCAAATTTCTATCAGGACAGTTTTGGGATACAGAAGACATATTTCTAAATTCTATTTTATTGTAAAATATGTTATGTTTGTGGGAGATTTTAAATGATGAATTTTCAGTGCCAGAACAAGTTATGGCTTTTCTTTATTTAGTCTGCTATTCCAAACTCCTTGTGCCTGCTCAGTGCATAAACTACCCACACATCTTCCACTGTGACCTAACAAGATTTGTGGTGAATCCTAATGAATATTTTAGCATATAAAGGAAGAACTTCTGGCTAAGAGAATAACTTGAACATTGTTTATATTTCAATTTGTGGTCCTAAAAGAAAGTGAGGAATAATTTTGTAATTTCCAGTTGACCTGAAGTCTATTTTCCTGTGAACACTACAAATCAATTTTTTAATGAGGCATCCCTGCCCCCAAGTAACTCACAAATGAAGCAGTAAGCTATTTCCCAAATCTCCAACCAGTTGGGCTCACATAAACATTTTGATTAACAAAGTATATAAACAAAGCAATAATCACAAACAGAAAGAGTAAATACCAATGATGTATCATTCCTAAGTTTCTCTTCCTTCCTCTCACTCTGGAAAAGTACATTTATTTACTTTATATGGAATGTAAGTTTTCATAAGCTTATGCCCTACCCACTCTGTACCTGTACCTCGATAAAAATAATGATAGTGACAGATAATAATGGGTTATATGTATTAAGCCCTTACCATATATTCTGAACTGCTAAATACTTCAGATATCACAGCTTACTTCTTACAACAGTTCAGTGGAGGTATTTTTATACTAATATAGAAGATCACTGATAGTCCTCCCACATCTTTTCTTCTCCTTTTTCCTGGTCACAGGGCCACCTACATTCCTTAGACCCTTTTGTTGCCCAGTGTGTCCATGATACTAAATCCCCAGAAGTGTGAACAGAAAAGTTATATCCATAACTTCCCAGGCATCTTCTAAAATATATTTGCCTGATTCACTGTCCATTTCCTTTCCGTATCAGAAAGTAATAATGCTCAAAACACTCTTGGAATTACACATTGAGAAAGACAGAGCCAACCCTCAAGACTAGGTTTCTGAACGATTTCACGGAGTTGAGTGCGTCAATCTATCTGTCTCAAACTGCTGTGTAAAAGGAAAACATACTTCTAAATCTCTGTAATCTAGGGTCCCTTTGTTATACCAGCATAGCTTTTACCTTTGTGAATATACCAGATACTACACGAGAAAACTGAAGCTGAGAAAAGTTATTTTCTCAAGATTACACCACATATCATACACATAGTATATCCTGTTAAGAAAAAAAAAAAAAATTTGCATGGGTAATTGACTACGAAAAATCCAAAAGTAGACTTACTTGGGTTTAATATGTATTGTTACGTTCAACTCTTTCTTCAGTCTCATACTATACTTGTCTGTATCTTCCAGAGCAGAGAACAGCCAAAAATAATCTAGATTATCCTAATTGATAAATTTCTGCTTGAAGATTAGCGAAAACCTTCATAACTGTCACAATACTCCACCTCTGAGATGACCTTTCTTTCTATATACGTCCTATGATGTATTCAGTACCATTATAGTTGTCTCAGCTCCTTAGCCTCAGCAGCCAACACAGAATCTGATACATAGGATATATCTGATAAATGTTTTCTTTGGAAAGAATAATTCCACTAAATATGTATGATTCATTATATATTTAAAAAATTCATAGAAGAAAACTTAGAATAGAGAATCTACTAGTTTTAGATTCTATTAATCTATCAGTGAGAATCTATTAGTTTTTTGTTTCTTTGTTTTTAATGTATCATTTCATTTATTATATTTTTAAATTTATTGGGGTGACAATTGTTAGTAAAATTACATAGGTTTCAGGTGTACAATTCTTTATTACATCATCTATAAATCCTGTTGTGTGTTCACCACCCAGAGTCAGTTCTCCTTCCATCACCATATATTTGATCCCCCTTGCCCTCATCTCCCACCATTCTCCCCCCGTACCCTCCGGTAACCACTAAACTATTGTCTGTGTCTATGAGTTTTTGTTTCTCATTTGTTTTTCTTGTTCTTTTGTTATTTTTCATTTATATACCACATATCAGTGAAATCATATGGTTCTCTGCTTTTTCTGTCTGACTTACTTTGCTTAGCATTATAATCTCAGGATCCATCCATGTTTTCACAAATGGTCCTATTTCATCTTTTCTTACTGCCAAACAGTATTCCATTGTGTATACATACCACAACTTCTTTATCCATTCATCTATCGAAGGACACTTTGGTTGTTTCCATGTCTTGGCCACCATAAATAAAGCTGCAATGAACACTGGAGTACACATGTCTTTATGGATAAATGTTTTCAGATTTTTTTGGGTAGATACCCAGGAGAGAGATTGCTGGTTCATATGGTAATTCTATTCATAATTTTTTGAGGGTTCCTTGAGAATTTATTATTTTTAATTTCATTATGATTCTCTAACTTTTTTCCAGATTTTTAAAAAGCTATGATTTACTAACCATCATCTCAGCTTTTCTAGAAATTAGTTCCTTAATTTTAAGCTACTTTTGTTTTTTCTTTTTTTTCTACATGAATGCCTGGTAGAGATAAAAGGTTATATAACATTATAAATTAGCAAAATTGTGAAGGTTGGCTTGCTTAAATCCATATATATTTTATATTCACATTAAAAATACAATATAAATTTCACTGAATTTTAAATGAATCACCTAGTCAGAGCAATATACTACCACTTCTCAGTAATTGCTTTCTCTTTAAAGCAATTTAAAATTAGGACTGATTCTTTTTTTTTTTTTAATATGGGCATGAACCAAGACAGACGACTGGTATGCAAACAGACAACTGAAGACAGTAAGGCATGACAATTGTCAGAGAATTAATTCAAAACCATTATTTGATATTTTTAAAGCGAGAGAGAGATAGAGATACTGAGGGTTGACTTAAAAGAAGAAATCACACTCTAGACAAGACCTTTCAGGGAAAGGCCTCAGTTCACAAAGAGAATTGTCTTCCAGTCTACAGCTAGCAGATGTAGGCTGGAACCTGCTGGAGAAGCCACGGCAGATATTATTTAAACATCATCTTACAAATAGTCATTTGTTTCCAAACAGCATTTTCATTTACCAAACTCCATTGGGAGTAGGATATCAGCTATTGTTACTTTTATAAGAATTATAAAGTACTACAAATTCAACAGCTATTTATTAGCCAATAAGAAATATGAACAAGTTTTGTTATATGCACATTTACTCTGGGAAACATTTTGACTTTAAAAAGTCTGACAGCAAATTTTACTGTGGATTTAAATGCTAAATAGTAAGACTATCATGAAGGTAATATTTATTTCTAAAGGCCAATGTACAAAGGGAAATGAAGTGATATATAATTTGTATGACGTTTATGAAAAGAATTTAGAGTTTATCATGGATAACTTAACAAGGTGTTAATGAGTGAGAAGTCCCATTAACATGAACACTTCAGTGAACTGTAGTTAAGATCGTTCTCATGCGTAATACTGTGGATTAATACCTATCAGAATGTGAAACAAAGAGAGAAAAACATTCAGCTTTCAGTAAGACTCCCATTTTGTGGAAATAGAATAGTTCAAAAGACTCCTATATTGCCTGTAGTGATTAAATTATGGCTTTAAAAAAATAGGATGAAGGGTCCTTTTATTTTTTTTGGTCTTTTTTAGTTTCGTGGTGCTTAAATTATTGTTAGAGAGATTTAATCTAAAATCTAGGTCAAACAACATCAATTTCACAGCAATCTATTTCTGGCCAGGTTTCCATGGTCTGGTCTGAGGAATTTCCCAAAGCTGTTAGGCCCCTCAGGGAGATTTGCTTTGTATGTTTTTCCTGCTGTAACATCCAGAAGCATTTCAGTTGTCGATTTCTATCTCTAAAACCCTATAGCAAGATAACAGATGACACACGGATTATGCTCAGGTATCTCGTTTACATATATGAGTGATGATGTGCATTCTTAGTATTTAATTGAACCACTACTGAAGTCTTAAATACTAATCCCATTGTTAGATCACACAAGTCCTTTTGGTTTATAAGTAAATTCCATAGATCTCACATGTTATTTTCCCAGAGTACTTTTTGTTGAACAAATATATTTATTCTAATCAAAATGGAAAAATAATGAACTTGACTCAATATGATTGATTTTCATTAAATTAAAAAAAAAAATAACCACAGCAAAGTAAAATTAGTCAATTAAATTATTTTAATTATTTTTCTTTGGTATAGGTCAAGGTCTCTATTCTCTCCAACTTCATATGGCTATAGCTTAAAGATGTCTACTCTTTCATTTTGTGTTTACTTGAGAGACTACTTTATTAAAATATTAAAAATAACCAATAAATTATGGGGTTATTAGTTATTATTTTATTTACCTATCTGTTGATCATATCTTAGAAGGATGAGAACTTCTCACACACATATACACACACTCACTCATAATAGTGTGGAGACAAGATCTCTAGATTTTTATCTCAGATCTCTAGATTCCAAGCCTAAACTAACTTTTTTATCCTCTGAAGGCACACTCCCAGTTGAACTACTCAGCTTTACTGCCGCTCTATCCTTCATCTTAGAAGTGTTCATTGTAAATCACAGAACAGGGACTGCATCAGTTAAAATCACTGCCTATGTAGTCATCAAAATCCTCTACATACAATTCCAGTTCTCATTATATAAATCAGGATCCCCATCTTCTGAAAGCCTAGTTAAATTTAATTCTGAGTTATTTAACATGAGTCAAAAAGCAAGAAAATTTCATGCCAGTATATTTGTTTAAAAGCAGTTCCCAAACTATCTTCTGTAATGTTTATTCCTCTACAAGTTCATAAATATATGGTATAATGATCCCAGGCACCATCAGGCTTTAACCAAAGACTTTTTATTCATACTCAGATTTCACTTCCTAAGATGTGACATGGACTACCACAATAAAGGTAAATTTATTTAAAGGATGTGGGAGAGATTTTGTAAATTAAAATAAAAGCAAAAAGTCAGAAACCTTCTTCTTTTGGATAAAACCGTGGTACTGATAAAAATTCTGTTTGATGACTCATGTATTCACTCAACAAACATTTACTAAGATTCTACCAAGTTCCACTGCTAGATATGAGGAGGAAAGCAGAAAAAGACATGGCAGGTAGAGCTAACAAAATTGTAGGAAATTCATACATTAATAAATTTATTAGATGGTTATAAATTGAGCATGGAGATCGAAAAAAAATAGTTCTTTGAATGTGTAGGAATGACTTGGTAAAGAGGAATGTGGAGAGCTCTCAAACGAAAAAAGGAGATTGTCCTCAAAGAAACCCAAGGTCAGAGTGAGGGAGCCTGTGTTGATGTTTAATACCTGGAAGTTAAGAAACTTTCATCAAATCCTTGAGGCGAGGCCAGAAATTTGCGTGGGTCAAAGTGGTTAATAACTCATATACACAACCGTATTTAATGATTTCTTAAAATGAAATTTCCTGACATGATTAATCTTAAATGATTTCTTAAATTTTTCTCTGAAAATAATCTACCTTATTTCTCACAGAAAATTTGAAAGAAAATTCCAGGTGAAGATAACTTACTTTGGGGGTTTTCTCCAAACAGCAATTGCTGTAGATACTGAGTAAGAAAAAGCAAAGGCAAAAAGTTTAATTTTGATTTGTTTTTGTTTTTAAAGTGTTTGGGATTTTTCTATAATTTTGTAATGTTCTCAGAGTTATCATTTCCAACACGGGTAGTAATGAGAGAGTGAGAGGAAGGAAGAGAGAGAGAGAGAGAGAGAGAGAGAGAGAGAGAGAGAGAGAGAGAGAGAGAGAGAGAGAGAGAGAGTCATTGATTAAATATTGAGAAACGGCTCTAACTTTTCTTCTCCCACAGCTGAGAGTGAGACAGATTTCCACTGAAAATAAGATGATGAGAAAGTGGGGGAACTGAGCTCTTTTGAATTCTTCCTGTCATGGAGCTACAGCTTTTCAAAAGTTTACTGTTTAAAAGATTCTTTGAGGTGAGAGAAAACAGTACTGTCATGACTATTTCTTTTTAGATTAGCTAAAAGGATTCATTGACAATATTTAAATAAGGCAGTCAGCCAAATAAACTTAATAGTTATTGGTTTTAAATGGGTACCTATCAATTAGGATGTGCTGGGATCCACAGCTCTTCAATATCTTAATATTATGTCCATGACAAAAAATAAGTAGAAAAATGTTTGACCATTTGTGGGGCTTCAGTCGATGATATTGGACAATAGTTATGGAACTTAGTTTTTACACAATTTTTGCCTATTTCTAACCAAAAGCGTTTTTTAAAAAGTAATATTTATTGATTGCTCAATTCTCAGTGAAGTATTCCCAGTGTGCAGACAACATATTAGTTATGACAGGCAGTTCTCCCAGCTGGAAAGATTAAATCGTGTTTCACTTCTATTTACTTGAGTCGTGAAAATCAAGATAAACCTACTAAAACCCACATTTATAAGTATCCTCTACACCTGGAAAATTTTGAAATCCAACAGCAAACTTCAGTATAAGTCACTAGGAATGTCTGTGTACGTGTGTGTGCACACATGTGTACCCACATACAGGGTTGTTGGATGTAGGCATAATGGAAACTCAGATTGAGGAGAAAAGAAGTAGTTCCTTAGTTTGGCAGTGTTCTTTCTTGCTAATAGCCTCATTTACTAGGGCATGCAAAGCAAAGAAATAGGATTAGCAATAAGACATAAGGGCTGATAAGTGCTTGGCCTGTCCACATAGGATGATCTTGTTTACTGAAAAACCCTCTTTCAGGGACAAGAGAAAAGCCTTAAATTTCCTCTCGTATGTAAGCCAGACAAAAGAAGAAGTAAAATATATGTATATAATACTTATCTAATCCTTAAACAGAAGGCATTTTCCATTTGATTTTCAGAAAGAGGCTGTCACATTTTTTCTTGCCACTTGCCCCATACAGCTGCCATTTTGGGCTGAAACAATGAGGCCAGTGTAGAAGTAGAATAAAGAAACTGGGCACATTTGGATTTGGACAATAAACTCATTCATGGCTCTTTCAGTCTGGAAGATTCTGAGACTTTACCAACATAGTAAGTGCTAAATAAGAATCATGCGAATAGATTCTAATAAAAAACAATAACAGTGATTTCAAAGAAAGGGAAATACTGCAAGGCTTTTAATTGTGAAAGATGAATCAGGAAGGGTCTGTTGCCTCATGCTTATCAAAAATAAGTAGAAATACTATTTCCTTGTAAAAGTCAAGGAAACTAAATTAGTCATTTAAAATAGGTGAATTTCATCCAAGGAAAGAGGGTGATTTTAAAAATCTCTCCCTGTGTTTTAAAGTCTCTATTTTGTGTTGTGTTTTTCAGTCCAGTTTTATTAAAGAAAACTCAAATCCTGGGTTTGGTTCCAGAATAGACCTCAACAAAAAATATTTTCTAATCTCTGACCAACTGGCTCAATTAGAACAACAATGGTAAACTGGAAGGGGAGAGGAACTAAAAGGAGAAATTTACCTCTGCTTTACATTTTCAAAACATTTTTGCTCCCCTTGATGATAGAAATCATAAACTGCCACCTGAAGAGTGAACCCTAAGCATCTGCAACTCCTCCCATTAACACAACATTAAAAAGTGCTGTTTTCAGGTTCTCTCTCTCTCTCTCTCTCTCTTTCTCTCTCTCTCTCTCTCTCTCTCTCTCTCTCTCTCTCTCTCTCTCTCTCTCTCTGTCTCTCTCTCTCTCTCTCCTTTTACAGGAATAAACCAGGTCAGTGTGCTGTTGGCAGGCTTTCCTCCTCTGTCCCTTTATCTGATTCCCTTCGTGATGGCAACTTTTCACCATAGTTTTTTTGTTTGTTTGTTTGTTTTCCCTTCCATGAAAGAAAGAGGATACTTAAAGTGCTAATACTTCAGAGCACAATTTATGCTCAGCATCTTTCTCTCCACCTGTCACTCATCTTACTCTAGGCACACAACTGATCTTATATGGAAATAAATTAATAATTGAACACTATCTCTGTGTTCAGAATGAGTCAGGGGTGGAAATGTTATGGAAACATTGTTGAGGATGGTAGTTCCATGTACTTGGGACTGGCACTTATGCAGCTCCTTTTCTTTTCTCACTCGGCTCCACTAGACCAGGGCACATGGGTTTTTATTAGTAGGCTTTCAGAAAACTGAAATTCACAACATCCACAACAATCTGTTTTTACATTTTTATCCATATTTTCAAATACATAAATTAAATATATAAATTACAGCCCTTCCTTCCCTCCTTCCTTTTATGTTTCTTAATTTTCAGAAACTAGGAACCACCAGTGTGGAAGATTGAGGAAATTGGTGAAATTTAAATCCTTAAATACAAATAAGTACTTTCTCATTGCCATGAATAAATGTAGAATATGGATTATGCCAATTGCATGATTATTTTTGTTTATAGATTGAAATATTTAGGGTTCTGATCTATGTATTACTCCTATTGTCTTTCTACACAGTATTCATTTTGCATCGATTCAGATATTAAATCTAAATAAGAAATGTAACATTTAGAGGTCTAAACTGATTTAAAAATTCACAATATCTTCACTTGTTAAACATTTAATTTAACCTATGTTTTCTAAGTCTGGTTTTAAGGACAAGATCCTTAATCTAGGTCCAAGAACAGTGATTTTAATTACTGTTAAATTTTATTAATATATGCATTTTACATAATTTGCCAGTCATGATACATTTCTAACAAATACATTCTAAGTAGTTATGTGTTTGGACTCATGCTGGGTTTTATAGGCACTCAATTGCTCATACGCTCCTTTTCTTCAGAGTTTACATTGTTGACCCCAAGAATGAATGTACCTGTTAAGTAGGGCTCCTGGTGGCTGACTGGGCTCAAATTTAAAAACAGAGTTTAGCAGCCTCTGCTAACAGGGGCCTCTCACACAACTGTGCTTCAGGGAGAGGCCTGCACTGCATTCCTGCTGTCTAAGCCAACCTTTATAAAGGAGTTCCTTGAATTGTACTTGAACCAATAGGACTGAGACTTCCCCTGTCCAATAGGCGCTACACAGCTATATACTCAATAGCACCTTCATCAACCAATCAGAGTGGCTTCATTCCAACCAACAAGGACAATACTTTTTAGACTAACCAAACTGTGAGGATTTGGAGTCCTTATTTGCATGAGAACAGACCAGTGAGGGGCCAATGGTGGAGACTTCTCATTAGATAAGTCAGCTCCCCTCTGGCTGGAAGAGCACACTTTCACTTTCCATCAAAGACTGTGTTTCCCCACTGGAACTTTACCATCAGAATTGGAGATATCTGGCCAGACCAGAGTGGAGCTGTGACAGCGGGGCTGCCTTGGGCGAGCTGCCTCACCCAGGTGCCTCACCCTAGCTGTTTCACAGCCATGCTATTCCACAGCCAAGCTGTATTAAAATCGAGCTATATCACTATTGAGCTCTCTTACACCTGTGCCGTTCTACAGCCAAACTGTATCACAGTGAGCAATTTGCCCTAAGTAAAGTCTCTCTCCCCTCACTGCACCCCAAACTGTGGAGTCCTGTTGGCACTGAATTGGCAGTAATGACCTTCAGTTGACATCTTCTTTAGCATAGAGCAGTTTTTATTTTCCCCTGTCCAAGAATGCAACATAAATTGAATTTTCTGGCTATAGCCCCTGGTTTGTTTCTGGTCCTTGCGTTGATGTTAAAAAGGGCCTGTATAATAATATCATCCTTTCAGTGTCAGGATTTGGTTTAGGAGTTAGCATGCAACATACGTTTTTACATGAAAAGTCAACCTCGAGATTTGGGGTGAGGGAATTGAGAAATCATATACAAATATGTGACAAAGAGCTGGTGGCCAGATTTTCCCTCTGGACAGAATCAGCCTCAGAAAAAAGTCAGCCCTGAGGAACCAAGAGATGGGATGGAACTATTAACAGCGTATTCTGTGGTTCTAGATCCAGGTATACCTTAAGCCATACATCTTAAAATTTTATTTGCATAATCCACTAAATTCTTTTCCTTGCTTTAGCCAGTTTGGATTGGGTTTCTGTCATCTGATTAATAAATGGGAAAATGAGACAACTACATATGTTATTCTCCATGTGTGGCTCATGGACCAACAACAGCAATAGCTCCTGGGAACTTTTTAGAAGTGCACAGTTTCAGGTCCCACTACAGATCTAGTAAACGAGAACCTCTCTGAGAGGAGTGTAGTAACCTGTGATTTAGAAAGACTTCCAAATGATGCTAATGACTACCAGGTGATGTTCTCGTCTGAGCACCAATGTTTTAACTCATGGGTATCTAGATAAATGAATATAATGCTAGGTTAGATTCCTCTTTTCCTGTGATATTTCATGTGCATTAAAGAAACATTTTCAGTTGAAAATCTGTGTAAGATCCAGAATAGAAATCAGATTTGAGTAACAGCTGAAAAGATAACCAGAACATGTTAGAGGGGGAATGTTGCCAATGCATTAGTTTCCCCTGGATCTTTAAAAAAATAAGATGGAATAATTTATTCACAAATGTGCTTCTTGAAAATCAGACCTGATGTTTATCTTGAGCTAGAAATATTTTACTTGTCTCATAAGTCAAAGAAACTGCTGACATTCAGAAAAGCAATTGTGTGCTAAGAAAGAGTCCGACCTGAAGAGATCTTTCAGAGGTGAATAGGATCAATAAGAGAAGTCAAGGGTTCAAATATTGGAAATGTAAAATATGTCAGTAGGAAACCATGTGTAGGAGGCTAAAACGAGGTAAAGGCAAGAGCCAAGACCAAACCGATGAAAAATCGCCTTTAAAAATGTCCATGTTTGGCAAGGTCTTTTGCCTTCTGCAAGCTGCTTTTTGCAGTCTGAAAGTGCTTTCATGTTATCAGTAAGCAACCACTTGAGCAACTGACATCTGTTTCCATCTAGCCAGAGAACCTCTTTTCACCAGTGAGGTAATGGCATGGAAAGGGAGCCAAATGACTCTTAGATCTGCCAGAAATAAGTATTATTATTCTTTTTTCTTTTCTTTCTTTCTTTTTTTTTTTTTTTTTTTTTTTTCAAGGCTTCAGTGATCTCTTCTACCCTGAACAACAACTCCTCTATGCTGTGTGAGCTCTGACATCTTCCCTGACCATTATCATTTTTTTTTTTTTATAAATACAGAATCAACTTCTCGATAATGTCAGGGTAAAAATCAAAACTAAAATAGTTATTTGAAAAAAACATGATTTAAGTGACTTCAATCTTCTTAGAATTAAAAGTGCTTGGGGCATAAAAGAGAAATGATAATAATGTTAACTGTAAGTAAAATTGCAAATGAGATTAGCACATTTTAATATGGTATGGAGACCCAGAACATATAAATATTTTAAATTGAGTGTGTTTTTTTAATGGCAATGCAAGCTAATTAAGAATTAGTTTTTTTCTGTTAGAGTTGGCTAGCTACACACCAATTTCAAATTCTTACTTTCTAATTGTTAATGTTTCTAAACCTCAGTTGTCTTATCTGTAAAACCTTAATGACAGTAATTACTAAGATTTGCAATGAGTCAATGAGTTAGCACAAATGAGCATTTTGCATAGGGCCCAAAACTCATAAGAAATAAAAAATTATCAATAAAAATAATAAAAATGTTTATGGTCATATGTGTGATGTTGCCCTTTGGACAATCTACACCACAGTTAAAACTCAGAGGTGACAAGTTATAATTTTAAAAATCCCCTTTCCTTTTAAAACACAAATTATAACATACTTAAAATTGAAAAGAACAGGTTGAAAGGACTCTAAGCAATCATTCAGAGCAGTTTTACATCTTTCCGTGGCTGCACGGGAAAGCAAAAGGACACTGTGCTAGTGTCAGGAAAAAAATGAATTATGTGTTCTCTCTGCTACTGTCATAGCCAAGTGAGGTCCATTACTGTCTTATGATTCATGGATTCTTTTCTAAAATTTACCACATGCTAATTGAACACCCACTGTGTGCTGTCACTGCACAGGCTCTAAAACTAAACCAATGACTGTCACTTGTAATTGTCTCCAGTGAAACTTGCAATAAGATCATTTATCTGGTAAAAATAAATAAATAAATAAATAAATAAATAAATAAATAAATAAATAAATAAATACATACATACATACATACATACATACATACATACATAAATAAATATCTATTATTTTTCCTTAAAAATTTTTCATTGTAGTGTCAATATTTTAAATGGGATCTCTGACTACCCAAAGCACAGTGTCAGGGCACTTTTATTATTTTACAACTTTTTGAACTTCTTTCCTCCCCTACATTGTATAGTCATCAAGCGCAAGGCCTGTGCATTTTATATTCCCTGAATCTAGCTCAAAGCCATGTACACAGTAGGTGCTTAATAAATAATTATTGTGTTTTATTTAAAAGTGCCCATGGAAGCTATGGACATGTCATATTGCATTTTTTACTTTAGCAATGGAGTGGCCTATCAATAAATTATTATTTCTTCTGTTGTTGCAATGGAATGCATCCACATAGAGAATCCTTATTGACAGTGGACTAGGGTTCATCAGAACTCAATTTAAGTCTTGTTTTCATCTGGGCAATCAACAACAAGCCACTTCCATGTGCTATAAATGTCTCTATGTATAAACTTGAAATAATACCATTGGTTATTCTTAGATAAAACAAACAAAAAAATACAAGGATCATGGCTATAAAAACAAAATGGAAAATTATCTCGAGAAATTTTTAAAAGGAAAAAAAAGCAGTGCTACTTGTTGTAGGATATTATTTTACTTTTTAAAGGAAGAATCTATTAATGAGCTAGGCTTGTACATCCCACTTTAATGCATCTTGTGTAATGCAAAAGTACAGAGGAAGATCATTTGGACAGAAATACCTACTTGTTTTTCACCAGTATTAACTCTTTTATTTGGTTATGTAATATATTTCATATTTAAGAAACCCTTATAAATTTATATTCCCTAAATTAACAACACTGACCCAGAATCAGTTAATTCCTAGCATATTAGTGAGTTTCAGGTGATGTTCAACTGAGACAAAAAACAACAACAAAACATTGGGATCTCAATAATAAAGGCAAAAGCAGAAAAGAATAAAGATGATCTGAAGGAAAAGAGAAGGAAACATTAGTTTTTCTGACGTTTGCCTAACAGACAATTGACATTGGGTTAGAAAGTACCTAGGCATTATTTCTGGTAGACAATGAGTATGGGCTATATCTTAGGTGTTTTCTATATCAGACATTTTTCCTTTTATATTGCTGTAATGTTGCAAAATCGTGTAGAAAAATGTTAATAGTAATAGATTTCTCATTGTCATTACCAATGTCACCAACATGATGAAACTATTGAGAGTCTTTTAATGATAAAATTGATCTTCCTGCAAAATCATTTTTTCAAGAAACTCAAGGAATTTGGAAAGTTTATTAAATATTTATGCATTCAATGGTCACTCGAAGAATTTTCAGAGAACGCATATAAGAATGATTATATTGGGTTGATCCTGGATAGAGTAATTAAATGAAAAGGAATCAACATGTCATAAGAAGTTATTTTACTAATGACAAAACACATATAAGTAGTGCTAACTAACAGGACTGTTTTTGCAAGTACTTTACATGTAAGAGCTACCAGATAAAATGTAGAAAATGAAGAGATAAAATATAAGAAGTATTTTATCAAAAAAGTAAAACAAAACAGTTAAAATTGAATTTCAAATAAACAATAGTTTTTTTAGTGTAACTATGCCTCATACTAAGTATAACTTATACAAAACACATTTGTTGCTCATTTGAAATTTACATATAGCTAGATTTTCATGATTTTATTTCATTTCTTTGCTAAATCTGACAACGCTAATAGTAAATGATTTACTCTTCATACACCTCAATGAGTAAGTAATATTATCATCAACATTAATGAGACACAGAAGGTTTGAATATCTTTTCTAAAGCTACACAGTTTGCATGTGTCAAATCTAGTGTTCTAAACCAAGCAGTCTGGCTCTAAAGCACAGTGCACAGTCTTTTTAGGTTAAAGAAAAGATGTTTATAACAATAGCTACACATTTCCACAAGTGTACATGAGAATGTTTTAAGCAAAATCATATTCAACCAATGTTTCTCTTTAGTAGCATATGAAATGTGTGTTTTTTAGCAGAGTGGTGATTATGGTCAGACCCAACTGAAAAGGAAAGACAAAAATAATGAGGCAATGACATCCCTAAATGTCCAAGCCTCGCAGAATAAAGGCAAAACCCAAGTTCATTTAATCTACATTGCGGTTTTCAAATTATTGATCCAAAAAATGCTGATTGTTAGCTAAGCCCCACTTAACATTATTCTATTGTGACAACAACACTAAGAGGGTGGCTAATTTAAACTTAGGTTCTCTAGGACTCCCTTATGCTTTTACTTTTTATCCAGCAGTGTCATGAGCTATCTTTATTACAATCTTCAAAATATCCTGTCACTCTGACAAGTTCTGAACTCCTCATCCTTGCCTTCGTGATGTTTCCTCCTGACATCCTAAGCTTTGCTTTTCATAGTCTGGCACAACTCAAGTCTCTCTGTCTGAACTGTTTGTCTGTATTCTTTTACTTTGATCTCCCCTCCCCTCCCCTCCCCTCCCCTCCCCTCCCCTCCCCTCCCCTCCTCTCCCTTCTTTCTCTTCCTGAACCTTCCAAAATCTTTCACTTCAATCTGCTTTCTACCAATTCATCTGTCTCCTTAACTAATTTATTTTTTTTGATATCCATGCATGGATTTGTTTTTTCCCTAACTCCCATATTTGTCTGTCTTCTACTCTGCTCCTTAATCCTACCTTGAAAAGAGAGCAATTAAACTATTCTTCTGTACTCACATCTTCCACCCAATTCTCCCCCCTGAGTGGGTGAAATCTGAAGTTTGTCACACAAAATTAAAGAAATCAAGTGCCTATTAAAATATTACTCATACTGCCTTCTCCTTGCTCTCCTGTTGATGATTTAATTATAATGTAGGGTTCACCAGCATAAACTCACTAGGAGTATATTTTTTTAAGTACCTGTAATAGTACCCTTGCCTGATAATGGTGAAGTCATTCCTACATTTAATTCTTTGCCCAAGCTGCTCAGAGTATTGCTTTTCCACATTCACTAATATCTACATGTCCTGCCTTTCTTTAAATACATAAAAAGAAATGGGATTAAAGAGCATATGAACAGTGTTGAGAAATTAAAATTGTGTTTGCATGTGTACAGTTTCTGAAAGGTTTTAGAAGCTGAAATCAAGAGAGAATTTACAACCTCAGATTTTTGGGTTCTACAGTATAAAGACTGGTAGTTAATTACAGATAGAATAATATGAGTGCATTTTTAAATAACCACTCAATAATTGATTAACGCTAATCACCTAGTAGACACCCAGTATGAGAGTTTTGTTATTGTTGTTTCTTTAAGCAGAACCCCATTGCTTCTTTCCAGGCCAAAACTAATAATTCATCCATTACATGTGAAGATGGATGGATTCTTTGTTTAAACACAAAGGTACTTATCTTCTAGCAATTTTGACATAGATATAATAAGGCAGGTTTATTTACTTTAGCTTCTGCTTGTAGTTTCTGGCCTTCATATCATGAAGCAAACAAATACAAGTATTTTACTCAAAAATCCTCCAATTCTAGTCACAACTGGGAAAAATAGTAACTCTTTATTTATTTGCCATCATTATAGAATTACTATATTGAACCATATAAATCTGTTGATACATGCAACTGTCTTTCACCTACAAAACTGGAATCCCATGATTCAACTCAGTAATTTAATTAACAAATATTATTGGAGACCTACATGCCAGACAACTTATTAATTCATCTTCAGACCAAATGAATAAATGGTGTTTCTACTTATAAAAAATATGACTAATATATTATCCCAAACAGTAAATGGGCTCAGGGCTATAGTCTAACTCTCCTTACATTTATGTATAATTTGTATAATATGCCTTCTAAATACATTCCTCTGTGGTCTTTGTTATGCGGCTCAGATGAGGTCCACAGAGCTATCTGTACCTCTTCTATACCAGATATATACTATTGAAATGTGTGGACTGGCCTCCAGCATTTGACTGTAGACCCTCTTAGTCATCACTTCTTACTGCTTACTGCCCTAGATTTTTCTACTTTCCCTTCTCTGTCAAGTTGGCTTCTTTCTGTTTGGCTTTGACTTAGACACAAGGCATTCAAGTATGTTCGCTTTGGGTGTAAACTAAGACTAAATGGGTCCTGAGTAACAACTTAGGAGGTTCTTCCGTAATACATTAAATAGATTTAAGAAATACATTTGTGGTAGCCCAAGAGAATTGGGGATAAATTCCTGATAGAGTAACTGGTTAAAAGATCTCTGGATATGTTAAGTGCTACTAAAAAGTGTATCACTGTTCATAGATATAAAAGAGTCAAAGTTTCTCTACAGAGTTTCTGCCCCACCAATGAAGCAACCATTAATCTTTGAAAGTTTTTAACATAAATAGGTGTACAAATACATTTACAAATATAGTATATTCAAACATTTTGACATACGTTAAGTAAATCATTTGACTTGAGCATATATAATTTGGAAACTTTTTTTCATTTTCTTCACCACAAGCCTTGTTTTCCAGAGTAAATTAGAACTGGGGTAAAATCCAATGTGACTCTACTCCCAGAAATATTAAATCAACTGATATCAAGATTTTTACCTCTAGAAGAAATGGCTGAACTGGAAAAAATCTCAAGATTGTATTTGTTATGATAAATATACAATTATGCATAAGGTAAGATTTATAATAGTTTCCTGAATCCAAATACTATTTATCTTATATTCACATACAGAAATATCTCTAATAACACGTAATAATTTAAATCCATTATAATTTTAGTGCATGCAATTTTTAACCCCAGGTGTTTGTCTAAAGCACAAAATATTTTGGATCCTGGCCTACTAGAATGTTTAAATTACATGACTGTCCCTCAGTCTGTCTGTAGAATTGTTTTTTTTTTTTTTTTTTTTTAATCCAAAACATGTTTGATGACATTGACCTTGAGGCTTGCCCTGTGGTCTGGCCTTGTATCAACTGATTATGTGTCTCTTACTTAAGAACTATGACATAGTACCTACATCCCAGAGGAAAACAAAACAAAACAAAACAAAATTTCCCAACTCTGCTTTTGTGATTAATCTAAGCAAGTATATTTGTGTTTTCTAAACAGATAAAATTGTTTCAAAAAAGTTACTCCATTTTTAGTTTGCTGTTATCTTTTCTTAACTTATGTGTTTGATATGAAAAGTACAATGCTTCTCCTTGAGGTGTTTGTTTTGTCTTGGAGGAAGAAAATAAATTAAGAAGAAAGACCAGCCAAAAGTAGGGGAGAGTGAAGAGTCATCAATAAACACTTTGGGATTTTGAAACTTGGTTTAGACTCTTATATGTAACACATACACATATACCTCTCTAGGATTCTCCTTGAACAACCTCCAAGATAATTTTTATTCTATCCTTTAGATATTCCTGGATAATAAAATTAACTTGGATTGAGGTGTAGAATCTGACTTTCCTTATACTTGGCTTTTTCCTGTAATTTTCCTATTTACATTCCGTTTTACATTGCAAATGAATCTGAAAAAGTATACCACTATTTATTATATCAACCTTTATCATATTCAACAACATATACTGTTTAGGAAAAAAACACACACTTTTCTGCATAAAGGATCTTGGTAGTGAGAGATAAAATACTACTGTCATTTTTTAACAGCAGGTGTTAGTGTGTAGCACTGAGAGCTTGCTGAATATAAACAAGAAAAATGATCTACTGTACAAACTACATACTGTTTATGTGGTTGTATATAGTGGTGACGACAAGCAGTAATTTCAAGGCTACTGCGTAAGATCTCAAGCAATTTGCTGTGAAAAATAATGATATATTGCCTGAACACCATTTAAACCACCGCTGAATAAAAGGGAGTTATTGTGAACTTTTAAGATGAAATCTCATAAGTATTGTCATTCTAAAAATAGCAATCTGATTACTACTTGGAACTGTAATTATATAAGAGGAGGAAACCAAGGTCTTTGTAATAATAGTCCAGGAATATTGATTTTTATTTTTTTCACAGACAGCACTATTTATAAGTGATGCAGTGGTGGCTTCAAGTATAGGGAATGTCTATAACTGTTTTCTAAATATGGCTGATTCATTAATAAAGTCACAGGTTGGATTATTTCTCCGCTCTGGAGGAGGAGAGCATGTAGAATAGAGAATGAGGTTTCCATAAAGAGGTCGGTGTAACCCAAGTGCATTTCTTGCAGAGAGGTGTCGGAACAGAAGAGAATTGTTCTTTTCACCTGCCAACTGATGATCCCTCTGATACTTGGGTAATGGTCTCTTCAAATGTTTACCTGGAATATGTATTCATTCTTCATTCATTTCTCTGTCAGTAAATGGTTATCGACTATCTCCCACAAGGACTATTCTAGGTGCTAAGGATACAACAGTGAACAAGTCAAAGTCTGTACTCTCATCAGATAATAAACAAGCAGAACAACTGATATATTCAGATAATATCAACTGCCATGAAGAAAATCAAAGAGAATAACACTGTAGGGAAGTTTAAGGGTTAGGGAGGTGACAAGTACTAGATTGGGTGATCTGGAAATGATCTCTCTTAGGAGGAATTGATGTCAAAGTGATGGATGGGAAGTAGCTGTGAAGAGCATTCCAAGCCCAGAGAACAGTACATACAAATTGCATGAAGCAGAAATCAACATAGTATGTTTGCAAAACACAGGAAGCCCACTGGGACACAGAGATGAAAGAATCTCAGAGTGGCAAGAGAAAAGCCAGGAGCAGTAGGCAGGACTAAGTGCGTCATGTGAAGCCTTGCAGCCATATCAAGATATTTCCTTTAGTTTTAAGTTGAAGGGGAAGCCGTTGGTATGTTTTAAGCAAAGAAACATAATCTGATGTATGTCTAAAGTGAATAATTTAGTTAAGGATTTTACCAAAATACGTCAGAAAAAAATATCAGAAAATATAGGGTGGGAAAGTGGTTAATATAGCTTTATCGGAGGAATGTAGCTATAGAACATATAGCTACATACCTACAGAGAGTTACTCCATAAATAATCAACAAATGTTGGGGAGTGAGTAGCAAATCTAATTTTCAAAACAAGCAATTTCCTAGTGCAAAGAAAGACTCAATATTTGTTTTATTATCACCTCAATATTCTCCCACATAATTCCAATTCTTTAATTTGACCTCTAAACCTGAAACCTGTATGTCCGTTTTCCAAGGAGCTCCTGACATATTGAGGTTTTTCAGATCACTTATTAACATAACTTGGCCAATATCTCCTTTTCAAATTATATTACTACAGACTAAATAGCACTGATATGAATGTTTACAGCTTCATAAAATTGACTCTGTCATGTACAATGGAAGCTATGGTTGCCTGCATATTGTAATATTATTACATTACAGGAAGGTAATTGATTTGCTTAAAATGTTGCAACAATAAACCATTTCTCAGAAAAGATTGCTGCTTAACCAAGAGTACACCAAAGTCAATAAAGAAAGACAATTCAAAGAAATTAAATTCTGATGTGTTTGCAAAGCAAGCTGGTCATGTTACATGAGGATGGATTAGATAATGTAAAGGATTCAGCGTGGTCAAATCATTATGAACCATTTCTGTTCTGACAGACTCAGGTTGGTAATTAAAATAAAACCCAAATAAAATAAAAACTGTTGAGTATAGAGATGTCAAAATCTTTTGTATAAATGCATGAGGTAAGAGACATTATAGATCTTACATTGACATCCCACTATATTTAATTATGTTCCTTTTGTTGAAAACAGGAATTATAAGCGCTAGCTCCTGGATGGAGTGTAACAGACTGGAAAGGTCACTGTTTGTGTTGCCAATTTTATCCTTAGTCATTCACCAATAAAGTATATCGGATAACAGATAAACACAATTGCTTATTACATTAGCTTGGGGAGAATAAATACGTAGTGCTTGAAACATCTGTATTATTTCCCTGATGATCATGTAAATATCTTTAGAGAGGTCAACTAGTTGTATGGTTGCAATTTGAACATATTTCAGTCTAACAACAGGATCATATCAATATCATTGGTTTCACATTTAAATAAAAGCATCTTTTCAGAAGTCAAGTAGGGTTTGAAGAGTTCAAGATGGAGCCACTATTGGGACTCATTTTCCAAGGTTAATTTTGGGTTCCTTCCTGCTCTTTTGGATTACAATGCATGAACTTAATAAACTGCATTACTCTAAAGCATTAATCAAGCCATCCATACTCATCAATGATATATGCCTAACCACATATTCCCCAGTCTAGAAAATAACAAGGAGCAGCTATATGATTTGAAAGATACATTTCCATTACCATGTCCAACTTAGAAGATAGAAGAGATATTTTAACAAGTCACTGTAATTTATTTTCCTTTTTATTTTCCTAGCATGGACAGTATTGGTCTTTTAAGTAATATCAGAGCCTAGATAAAGCAGTGTTCTTGTCTGTTTCAAAGGATGAGTTGTTCATATGCAAAGATGAATATTCCTCTTTATTCTCAATAGACCACTGAACCATTCTTTCCTATTAATAAATTTTCTCTAGTACATAATGCTACACTTTCCAGGACCACTCATAACTAATGACAAATTTTCAGAACAACAATTTACAAGAGACTACAGTCAAAAAGGTGTAGAGGTGTAGCATATACAGAGGTCAGACATAGGAGGTTCACTTTAGTAGTTCAGTGCCTGAATAAACTGAGCTTCTTGCCCTCATATAAACAGTTAAAACTTGACTCTGCCCATTTTTTAATTGGGTTGTTTGTTTTTTTGGAGTTGAGTTGAGTGAGTTTTTTATAAATTTGTGATATTAACCCCTTATGGGATATATCATTGGCAAATATCTTTTCCCATTCAGTAGGATCCCTTTTTGTTTTATTGATGGTTTCCTTTGCTGTTAAAAAGCTTTTTAGTTTGATGTAATCCCACATGTTTATTTTTTCTCTTACTTCCTTCGCGCGAGGGGATATATCAGCAAAAATCTTACTCCGGTTAATGTCTGTGAAGTTTCTTCCTATATTTTCTTCTAGGAATTTTATGGTTTCAGTCAAGATGGCTATCATCAATAAATCAACAAACAACAAGTGCTGGCGTGGATGTGGAGAAAAGGGAACGCTGGTGCACTGTTGGTGGGAATGCAGATTGGTGCAGCCACTATGGAAAACAGTATGGAGGTATCTCAAAAATCTGACAATGGAACTACCTTATGATCCAGCAATCCCACTCCTAGGTATGTATCCGGAGAAATGCAAAACTCCAATTCAAAAATCTTTATGCACTCCTATGTTGATTGCAGCACTATACACAATAGCCAAGACATGGAAACAACTGAAATGCCCATTGGTAGATGACTGGATTAAGAAACTGTGGTACATTTATACAATGGAGTATTACTGAGCCATAAAAAAGAAAGAAATCTTACCATTTGCAACAACATGGATGGACCTAGAGAACATTATGTTAAGTGAAATAAGTCAGACAGAGAAAGACAAATACCATATGATCTCACTTATATGCGGAATCTAAAGAAAAGAATAAGTGAATGAACTAATCAGAGACAGTTTTGGAAACATGGAGGAAAAACTGAGGGTTTCTAGAGGGGCGGGGGGTGGGGATAAGGGGAAGGTGAGAGGTTTAGAAAATAGTCGGTAACCACAAGATGGCCACGGGGTTTTGAAAATTAATTTGGGGAACGTACAGAGGGATAGTGGATGGGGGGAGGGGGGTTCACACAGTGTGAGGGATATAAATGATAAACGTCTAAGTTTTGCTTTGTCTTGTGCACCTGAAACTAATTAAAAACAAAACAAAACAAAACAAAAAAACTTGACTCACCCACAGTCATATGTCTAAGATGGCAAATATAGGTCAACAAGAAATAAAATAAAACTCTAAAGATTGATGATAACCAGCTAACATTCTAATTGAAAGCAAAACCTGGGAAAATTTTTCAATACTAGTGTTATTTTCTTCGAAAGTGTTGATTAACACTTTCATATTTCAATAATGTATAAAAGAGCATAATTTTATACAGAGAAAGCAAGCAACCAACAGCTTCCTTCATGTTTTTTTTTTTTTTTTTTTTTAAACGTATAATTATATGTAATAAGATTCCAACTGTTTGCTTCTTTTCATGAGAACTAAATGATGAAAGGAAGCAATCACTGTTTTGGTAAACAGGTGCACTTATGTAAGTACGCATTTATATATTTACTTAATAAGTCGATTAAGAGTGTACACTATTTACAAATTTAATAAACTGAATGAAGTCAGGCCCATAAATAAGTTTATTCTCATATGACATCCAAATTGTAAACAAACAAGTATCAGAATCTTCTATTGAAATGAGGACAGCATTAACTGCTATTGTTATAAATGGCTACCAGGACACGGCTCTCTTAGTCACTTGAATTCCCTTCTGCTCAGGATGAGGTCTATTGGGGCCATTACCCTCTTTGTTATAATGGCTCAGGTTTGGTGCCTAATTGCTTGTCTGCCTCAATCATCAAGTTATTCCATGATTGTGAATGGCATCCTGATTTTCACTTAGAATTTGCCAAGTAAACAGATCTAATGTTTATTTTCTACCCAGGTTTGTGCTCTGAGAGCTTTAAATGTATGCATATATTTTTTATTGGTTAAATTTTCTGGATTTACATATTACATCTAAAGGTGATAGGAGTAAGCAATGTTTCATCTAGAGTGGTTACTCATTCTCTTTCTCTCTCTCTCTCTCTCTCTCTCTCTCTCTCTCTCTCTCCCTCTCTCTCTCTCCACACACACACACACACACACACACACACACACACACACACACGGGCAATTTATCACTATTTCATTTGAGGCAAAACATAGGCATGTACGAGTATTTTCAAACAATTTCTGAACCAGAGTATTAGAGAGAATCACAGGGTAGTCATTGAAAGAGCCGATGCTCTGAATGCATGAAAAGCATGTGTCCAATATAGATTAGTATGTAATGGAGCTGTTCAGTGGGAGTTCAGATGAGGACTGAACACCAGTCAGAGGCTAAGGAATGGAAAATAAAATTGTACTGATTGATGAAAGGCATTAGCTACATTCAAAACTATCTTAAAGCTTATGTAAACTGTTTGCAGGTTTCTATTTCTACTGGAATATTCATATCATTCCCTTGTTATGCATTCAAATATCAGAAGATTACAAAGGCTTTTGACAGATAAAGTATAGAATTGTCATCTGACAGTATAAAATTCTGTAACACATCATCTACATATTGCATTTGTGTTCATCACCCAGAGTCAGTTCTTCCATCACCATATATTTGACCCCCTTTACCCTCTTCTCCCAAACCTCCTTTCCCTTACACTCTGGTAACCAGTTAAACATTGTCTATGATTATGAGTTTTTCATTGTTTGTTTGTGTTGTTCCCATGTTGTTTTCAGTTTTATATCCCACATATGAGTAAATCATATGGTTCTTAACTTTTTCTGTCTGACTTATTTCACTTAGCATAATAATCCATCTATGTTGTTGCAAATGGCAGTATTTCATCTTTTTATGGCTGAGTGATATTCAATTGAGTGTGTGTGCGTGCATGTGTGTGTGTGTATCTTCTTTATCTAATCATCTATCAGAGGACACTTTGGTTGTTTCCATGTCTTGGCCACCATGCATAATACTGCAGTGAATATAGGGGTACACAATCTTTATGGATAAATTCTTTCAGATTTTTTTATTAGATACCCAGAAGGGGGATTGCTGGGATATACGGTAATTCTACTCTTATTTTCTTTTCAAAACTTCCATACCGTTTTCCATAGTGCCTGCACCGATTTACATTCCCATCAGCAGTATATGAGGGTTCCTTTTCCTCCACAGTTTCTCCAACACTTGTTACTACGTGTCTTATTGATAATAACCATTCTACAGGTGTGAGGTGGCATCTCATTGTGATTTTGATTTGCATTTCCCTAATAGCTAGTGAAGTTGGGCATCTTTTCATATAGTTGTTGGCCATTTGTATGGCTTTCTGGGAGAAGTGTCTGGTCAGGTCCTACGCCCATTTTTAAATTGGATTATTTGTTGTTTTTTCGTTGCTGTTGAATTGCATGAGTTCTTCATATATTTTGGATATAAAGGACTTGTACTTTTTTAAAGGCTGTTAGGTAAGTCACACAATGGGAGAAGAATTTGGTAGTTTTTCAGGAGTACGTAAATCTCTCTTGTTATGAGCATATTAATTTCAAACTTTCTCTCACACAATACAAGTCATTGCTTCTGAGGTCTAAGTAAGCCATGGTCTTTTCAATTCAACACACAGAGAACAGGGACACAGATTTGTGTAAATATGAAAGTTCTGGTTAAGGTCTCATTTGCACTTACTGCCTATTTTGTACCAGAATTATATATACTGAGAGAGGGAGCTTTTGGCTGGTGGTTGGCACTTGCTCAGAGGCTGCAAACTAAAAACAGAAGGGGGAATGCTGTATTGCATTCTAATTCCCTTCAGATTTGAAACACAGCATTTTCCTTTTGGTCCTAGACCCAGTGCACTTCAGGGCATGGGGCTGAGAAAGAAAATCTATGACCCCTCACAGAAAGACTATACTTACTTTTTTTTTTTCCACTCCCTTTTTGTCTCGTGATTCGGTATATCTTTTTTGAACACCAACACTGTTCCTTCAGTTTCTAAAATCGGTTCCTGGCATTGTGACTCCTCTTTTCAAGGCTGGGGTTGTTTTTAACTTTTATACAGCCATCAATTCCTGCCGAGTATCTCTCACACGGCTCTGTGCTTCCCAAACATTTTTGCTCGTCCATCTTCTAATAATTATCTGACTGCTCTATTTTCTGGTACATGACTCTCCTTAGTATCTGCTGGTTACACTTTAAATAGGCAGGCTTGACTGAGCAGACCTCTCTCTGACCTGCAGTTCTTCCTCAACTGGGTCCAGGTTTTCTAATACACATCTCTGGTGGCAATCTATTTTCACAGTAGTTGTTGAATACTTCCCTTTCAACTCTTTATGCACACAAAATCTCGTGAGACTTACTGCCTATAAACTCTGTAGTATAGTATTAGTTCATGGCTAAAATAAAAGCTGCCACAGAAAAATATAATGGGGTAATGCCTAGACTATTACTGTTTTGTAAATATGTTAGAGCTCAGGGAGATAAGATTCTAGATTCTCCTGTGAGCTTTTTCTATTCTAGGAAACTGCCATTTCTAGGATTCCTGAAACTGAAATGGTAGTAAAAATGATGAAGTAAATTGGACTGAGATGTTGGATTGAGGTTTTTGAATGTTTTAGTGAAAAAAAAGTACGGCAAAATTAATTGAAACCAAAATGAAAGGAAGGATATTTCCTGTAGAATAAACTATTCCCCAGGAGAAAGTCTGATACTTTTACACACAGAAAAAGCACCTTTACATGCCTCATAGTGGCAATTTAATAAATTACGATCTTGAAACTCTTAATGATGCCCCAACAGTCTTAAAAGGTTAATGAACTTCTAAAAGCATCTATTTCATCACTTCAAAACCCACTTAGACAATTTTTAAGAAACCCCCTTTAGATGTGAAACAATTTGAACAGTTCTGAAATATGCTTCCACATCTGTAATTGTTAATTATTTTATCTACATTGACAGTTACATAGCCTAAGTATATACCCATTACTTACAGAAAATCTATTCACTTAAATTCATCAAGTTATAGTTTCACAATAAAACAACACATACAAAAATAAAACTATATAAATGCAACATTGTTTAAAATTCAGTGTTATAATGCCTTTTTTTTTAAATAAATGGTAAATGCTGAAGATGCGATATATTGACCTACCTTTGATCCAAAAGCACAACTCTTCTAAACTTTTATTTAAACCATCATTCCATGAATTGGGAAAAATGTTTCATAAACAAGTAGTTTAATTACTTTAAGTCATTTGAAACATTTGATCATTTACTGTGGTAAAATGAATGTTGACCTATATTTCCCATATTTTTATCTAATGGCTAGAGTTTTAAGGTATATGAAATACTACTAAATTAGGTTAAAATTCCAGAAAGCATCAACAATAATTCCAATGAATAAAGTTGAGACTTTTTTTTTAAATTTATGTCCCTCAACTTTATTTACAATGACCATGTTTATTTATTTATTTTTTTCTTTTTCTGAAATGAATACTATAGTTTTCCCATTGATGGTAGCTTTAACTTACAGTTACTACATGGGCCCCTGCTTCTTTCTCAAGAACACTGTAAGCTTGAATGATGGAATTAGAAAAAAATGTTTTGTGAATGTTCTACCAAACTAATATTGAATCAATTATTAGGGAAATGTAAGTAATAAGAAACAGAAACAGCTATATGGCAGAAGTAAAGACAATAGAAATTACCAATAAAATAAAACAAAACACTGTTCTAGAATTCCACAGGAGGGTCAAGTTTCACGTTCAATAATGCCCTAGCACAATTTTCAAGGCAAATTTCTAAGAAGGCTGATTGGAACTCCACTAGAAATTGAGAAGTTTATTTTACAAAGCACATGGAACACTGAGACTTATTTGACCAACACTGTAACAAAATTGATGACAATTTAAGAGATAAATTAAAAAACATGACATTATTTTTTTCTTATCATGCCATAAGAGAGGAAACAATGTGAGTAAATTATGAGCCTGACATTTAATTAGAAACACTGAAAATATACCACTAAAATATCAATACCAGAGACCAGGAAATTAAACTGTCAGGAGGACACAGACTTTCTGAAATAGAAAACCTTGTCACCACTTCTCCTCCAACCTCTTGCTGCAATCTATCATTGAGAAAATGAGACTAAGAAAAAAAAAAAATTGGAAAAAAAACAAAAGCACTAATTTTTAAGGTGGAACTAGCAAATGATTGTTCCAAAAGTTATAATTGCAAACTGGTAGGTATGAGCATATTCTGTCTTGTTTGAAACATTTCTTTATCACAGAATTAGAGAAAATTAACTTCTTTGATTACCATATAGATTCATTTGGGTGCAATCTAATTTATCAATGTGTTGGTAGTACATGTGGGTATAATTTAATGGGTGTAAATATATTATTTAAGACAGATTACATATCAAAATTTGGTTATCTTTCTCCATGGTTTATAGGGACTTTAGATAAATAAAGCATAGTAGGATGTAGCATGATTATTTGGAGCTTTGAAAATAATTGATATTTTAATACTCAATAGCATGAGGAAAGAAAATGAAAGAAATAACTAGATTTCATTGACTTTTGATCATTGCTATGTGGACAGATATGAATCAGGGTTTTAAAAAGGGAAAATGAGACTGACTGTTTAATCATCGTTTTATAATGCAAAGAACATTACTCAAAGAAAGTTGATTTGAATTTCAATTCTACATAAAGCTGCGTAACTTTAGGTAAATCACCTGATCTATTTGAACCTTGGTTTACTTAATTGTAAAGTATAAATATTTATTGCCATTCTATGTACCTCTTAGTAATTAAATAAATTTAAAATAAGATTCTATAGTCACAAGCATTTTGAGAATTATCACATTATGTAAATGCATGATGATATTACTTCCATTATTATAAAGAATCAAATTGAGAGAGAATGAGAAGTTTTTTGATATATGGACGTATTCAAGGACCTCATTTATAAAGAGTGGACAAGGGACTTGTGTAGAAAGATAAGTCAGGCTTCACTCAACAGATAATATGCCTTTTCAAACTCCTTAACAATCCCTTGTGGAATTTTATGCCTAATACTCTCTCATCAACACTAAGCATATGCTTCCCACTGCAAAACCCTCTAAAACAGAAGCTGTTCAAAAAAAATTGCATCATATGTCCTGTAATCTACTCACAGTATTCTATTTTCTGTCTTGGTATTTCACTAAATTTTAATGGATCATGCTGATACGTAAATTTGTTTCTATGTCTTGTAGACACACATATCTGTGTATGTATGTTCATATACATAGGATGAAAATAAATCCTGATATGTATGTGCAAAGAGCCCATGCAACACCATTTGCTTGCTGTTCTGAGCATGATTTCTGCAGGCTCTAGTATCAGAGAATCCCAAAGACATTCGGTGTCAAACAGCACAAAAAAAGGGGAAAGTATATCATATAATAATATATGTCTATTTGTCTTCAGATAGTATTACTATGTGAGATTTAATTAAAAAACGTCCCTCTATCTTCTATAGGAAATGACAAGAACATGACCGGTAAAGTACAAAGCTTTAACATCTCTTTCCTGGAATTACTACCAAAAAACTTTTTAGCTTTTTTTTCCCCAATCAAATCATCATTCATTACTTTAGTAACCTATTACAACTGTGTTATGAACTTCAGATCATTCAGACTTCGGAAATGTGGTTCGTTTGAAACTCTAAATACCGGTGGGCCAATTGTGAATCGACGTCTACTCAAAAATAGTGCCTGGAGACTCAAAAGCATTAAACAATATGCCCAGAATCACACCACTAAGGGGACAAAATTCTGTAAAACATTAACAAATGTTGGGGAGTATGCAGGTATACTTTATACAAAACTCGGGACTATAATTTTGTATAAAAACTACAAAAATGTCACATCCTCTTGTTGACTGACAGAGACAAAACTGGTCCCTTTCAAACATTACCATCATGAACAGATGAAGTTATAAATGTACTGGGCTGTGCCCTCTGATTTGGGTTTTAAAGGAAAATTCAAATGTGCCCATATGTGGCTAGCATTAATTTTTGAATTTTCAAGAATGTAATTTCAATGACAATTGAGTTAGTCAAGAAAAATATTTAGAGTCATCCACATTAATAATTGGAGTCCCATAGGTGACCAATGACAATGTTATTATTTAGGTTTTCATGACTTTTTAAAGGGCAAGTCTGTTGAAAAACAGTTCCTGACCTATAATTTAATTCAACAGCAATTTGGAATTTCTAACATAGATGAAAAGATTTCATTTTTAAAATTTGAGACAAAACATTATTGTAATAAATGCCACATTGATAAACTCGTACTATCATGTGATCATTGAAATATAGTTATTACCTGTATATTTGTACTTTTCCCAAAATTTTTATTTTAAAAATCTCCTGTGGTCATAGGTTAAGTTGCTAATACCACTCTTCTGAGTGTACTATTAAAATGACATGTCAGAGGTGGTAAATCATCTTGTATTTTTAGTTCTCACAAAGATAAATATTAAAGAACACTATGGCAGTCGGCTAAAAATGGAAATAAAATATATACAGGGCATCCTATGAAGCTCTCAAAAACATATAAAAAATTACATTAAGTATGACACTTTAAAAGTCCAAAAGACAATCATTCAAGTCAAATTTTTCCCTCAAAAAGGATCATCTTGATTACAAAGCATAAGACACAAGTCTACCTAGCCTTTAAATACTAGGAGGAAGTGAGCAAGTAATGGCAGAATTATTATAATCCAGTTAACAACAATTCCTTGTACATGCAGTTACTATCCAGGTCTCTGATATTTTGCTGTATTTGGGTAGAAGCATAACCCAGTAAGTAGCCTCTGTCATCCGGGCACTCATGTTTTGTTGAGACAGATATGCAAAGGGCTTTAGGTTACAATTTTAATGTGCTTTGGAAGGAGAAGACATGTAACTAATTCTGTTTGTGACCATCAGATAAAATGACATTTGAGATACGTCCTAAAATCAGTAATTTGGAAAACCCTGTTTTACTTAAAATGTTCACATTTACAGTAGTTACCACTATATCCTATGTCCAGCAGATTCATAAAACGTTTGTTGTTGGTGAAAATAGCCATGCTAAATTTCATCTCTTGTGTCCCCTTTTTGTTATCAACTTTCACACATTCAGACTGAACACAATCCTGACAGTTCAAATGTAATTCTCAGTCTCGAATATTCAATAACACACATCTCGCAAGTGTTAGAATTCAAACAAAATCTACGTGCTCTTCCTTGTGCTTTATAATGTGGAGTTATCGTGAAATATTTCTGTGGCTAAAATAAATAAATATACACCATGATATTAAAAAAAAATAAAATACAATATATACATAGATATTTTGAAATGGTCAAAAGTAATGGACAAGGGCTTTTATGTAAAATAAATACAATAATAATGCCCATCTTTTAAAACTGTTCTCAAGATGAAATAAAATAATTTAATTAAGATGTGGGTGGATTTGTACACATAACAGGCATTTTAGGATTTTTAGTGTGAACTTTTCCATTCTATACTAATGTGTTCATATTTAGAAAGCATATTAAAGACAGCTTTTCAAACCTTGTATCATTCTTAACATAAGATTTTGTTACTAAAAATGTTGTTTTTCTTCTCTTCACACAATCTTTAAGCAAATGAATGCAATGGCTTTCTGAAATATATTTATCTTCATTAATGGATTTCTACCATAACTCTGATATAGGAGGTGGGTGTACTTTCTTTTCTTACCTGACTTTTTTTCCTAAATAAAAAGGTATTATATTAAAAAATAAATAAATAAATATATAAATAAATAAATAGACCTTCTAACTATAGCAATATAATGTGAAATATAATTTTGCTAATCATACAAAGGTCTAGTATTAAAAAAGAATTAGCAGTGAGTTTGGAGAAGGTAGAACACCTTCAAATGCTGTTCTTTCTTTTATTTTAAGGCAGGAGAGTGCAAAATGATCTTCTTTTCCTTTTCTTCCTACTAATTGAGTTAGACTAGCTCTGTTAAACTTGGCTCATTCCCTCCAAACACTTATTTGCAGCCCTACTGAAAGCAAGGACTTAAATGAAAAAGATTGAAAGTCCCAGATTACCATTCAGATATTATTAATAAAATAGAATGAGGTAGCTATTTATATACTGATACTTACTTTATTAAGTGAAAAAAAGACCAAAAAAAAACCAAAAAAAACACGGTTATAGAATAATGTGTTCATTTCTTACCAGTTGATAAAGATTAAATATATTTACTACCCATATGTGCTTTAACTATCTCTGTAAGGAAATGTAAGAAGTTGGTTTGATTGCTCCTCCTGGGGAGGAGTCTGTATAATCAGGGAAAAGCTGTACAGATGTGACAACAGAAGGGTTAAAGAGACATTGCATTAATGGCTTTGAAGAAGGAGGAAAGGCAGTGAAACCGTTTCTCCCCTGGGTCTTCCAGAAAGGAAAATGGCCCTGCTCTTACACCTTGATTTTTAGGCTAGGGAGATCTATGTTGAATTTCTGACTTAATGAACAATAAATAATACATATGTATGTGCTGTTTAAGCCATTAAGTTTATGATCATTTGTTACGGCAGCCATAGTAAGCGAATATACTGTGTTTCCCCGAAAATAAGATCTAGCCGGACCATCAACTCTAATGCGTCTTTTGGAGCAAACATTTACTATAAGACTTAGTCTTATAGTAAAACATAAGTATAGTATAGTATAATATAGTATACTATAATACAATAAATATAATATAATATAATATAATATAATATAATAGTAAAATATAATATAATGTTTACTTATATTATATTAAAATAAGACTGGGTCTTCTATTAATTTTTGCTACAAAAGATGCATTAGAGCTGATTGTCCAGCTAGGTCTTCTTCTCGGGGAAACAGGGTAGTTAGGCACCTCAGTAATGCCTTCCTCATCTCTTGTGAGACCCACCATCTCAGGCTCCAGACTTAGGTAAGTTCTACTCTAGGCTGACCCTGACACAACTAAGCCAGAATGTGATAAACTTCTGACTTTTTATCATTACATTTATGCCACCATGGTCAAATTTTTGGTCACTTGTAGCTGAGCTCACTCATTTAATTAATCTTTGCTTCAACAACCTTCTGCTCTAAGAGCCATGTAAGTACCATCTTACAGATAAAGAGACTCATGCTCAGATAGTTTGAGTAATTTACTCATCATCACAGTAAATGATGGTGGGGGTGGGGGAGTGGGGGTGGTAGAATTTAAACCCAAACTGCCTAACTCCTGATACGGCGCAGTGTCTCCTCTCAGAAGTGTTTTGTCTCTTTTGTATTGTCACCTGCTCTCGCTGTAACACGAATCTCATCTTCTCTTGGCTCTTTTACTACTTTATCATTCTATGAATTTCCCCTGCTTCTAAGGATTTTGTGCCTGTTACTCTCAATCATTATCTTCAAATCAAATTAATTCCAACATCCTAAATTTATATTGAGAACCTACTATGTGTGGGAGATTATATATCACTTGCTAGATGTATAGGAAGCCCCCTTTTTTAAGTGGAACATTTCTTTCTTGAAAATTAGCACTTAGGTTTGAAGCACCAAATGTAATAGCCTCTTCTTAGTATTATTGTTCATTTATGTCAAAAGTTCCAACATTCCTTATTTTCTAATGGCTCCCAAGTGGAATTCTACAGTTCTCACTTTTGTTGCCTAAGTTTGAATTTCGAGCACTCTCTTGGGTATACTCTCATGGTTGTCCTACAGGTAGTACAAACAAAACACATCCAAAACTGTTCTGTTTAGCTCACACACTATACACAGTGTTTCTTGTTTTGTTTTGTTTTATTTTGTTTTGTTTTTTAAGAAGTAGTAGTATTACCTACCTGCATGGACTAGGTTAACTCAGAGATATTTTAAATGCATTTTTCTCTCTACATATGCCATTGATTTCACTTTTGCACTCTCTCTAATCAATGTATCCCCACTTCTAATGCTTTGATTCCAGCTTTTAATTTCTCTGTTTTAAAACTTCTACCACAGGCCGATAACTGGACTCCAAATTGGCTTCATTTCACTCTTTCCACATCACAAGCAAAAATAGTCTTTTAAGACAATTATCTGAGTGTGTCTTTTTTCAACACAGAACTATGTGATAATTCCTGTTACCAACAAAATACTATCCTAATAAATAAAAGCCTGCATCATAGCTTCTTTATAAGAAGGTTGAAGTTATGTTTTCTGCCTTACCTCTTAACATTCCCACTTTCATAAATCTGCTTTGCACTCTAATCAGTAAAGACTACCAGCATTTTCAAGCGCAATGGATTCTCAAGACTGCCTTGCTTCCTGTGTTCCATCTCGCTGGTATGCTACCTCTCCTTCCTCACCTTCTCTGGATATCTGCCTTCATGTTCTTCTTAAAGACTCTTTCTTTCTAAAATTGGCCTTGCTTCATCTGATCTAATCAATTCCTCATCCATTCTTTACTTAATTTATTATAGTAACTATGGATCAAAAATGAGAGCTGGTTCCTGCCTTCAAGGGACTTGTTTAGTATAAACAATTTTTAAAAATCTAGAGTACCCTCTATTTTCTAAAAATCAGTATGCATTAGGAATTGTGAACTCAAAAGAGGAGGGTGCAGTCCCCAGCTCTGCTGGGTATAAGAGTTATAGGGACTTGAAAAAGGGAACAAGAAAGACTGTATAGAAAGGTGATATTGACTTCTATGTCTTGAATATATACGAAAGAGCAAACATTTCAAAGTCACACAGAAGAGGCCTGTATTTGAAACCCAGCTATGACACATATTAGCTATGTGGCCTTAAGCAAACTATTTTACCTCTCCTAAACTCAATTTCCTCATCTATAAAACAGTGATAATAATATGCACCTTTTAGGTTGTTATGAGATTTTAATGAGATGTCGCTTTGAAAGCATCTGGATTAGTGCTCAGAAACATGAGTTTGTCATCATTACTGTTGGAGTCTTTATTATCATTATCATTTTGTTACTATGAGTGAAGGATGACTAGGAATTAAACAGGTGTATAAAATGGAGGAGGCTCTGCTTCAAGAAGCATGTGCAAAGGCACTTAGGCATAATGCTGAATTAAACGTGGATTTGATAGCGTCATGCTTCAGAGCCATTTATCTTGTTTTTGAAATGCTTACTTGGTTGCTAGCTCCCCAAAAGACATGCTGACCTTTCAGGTTTTTTGTCTTCTGCTTATTGTTAGTGTACTGCTGAGATAACAAAATTCAGTGAAATCTTTCACTTCAGTATTTCCAATAAAGATCTTTAACCTTGAGTAGGATTTCACTGCTACATGACCCCCAGGCTTGTTCTGCCTGAGAGTTAATCCATATCACCATGCTGATTTAGCAAATCATTTTGTTTGGGTACTAGCAGGGTAGGTACATATATAAGTACTGCTTGCTGATGGTGAGCACAGTATTGCTGAATAATTACACATCCTGTATTCATATGGTTGCTTGTGGTAACAAAGAGCTGACATTTTCTGATTGCATATTCTAAGACCTTAGAAACTTCTACCCAGTCTTTAAAATGATGCTACATAATCTTCTGAAAGATAAAGTACTGGATATCTTTTGAATCACTAATGGATTAAAAAGGGAAAAAAAATGATAGCATACAATTGGAAAGGTGGTCACCAACCACAGCAATGGGCTGTGGTTTATAATGATGCATTCTCTCAGAAATGTAGTTAAGATATAATAGGGCATAATCAACTGAAAAGGTGTTATATAAAATGAGTTGCTTCATTTAGAAGGCAAAATACAGTAGGATTGTTGAGAGCATAAACTTTGGAATTACACAACAAAGGTTCAATTCTTGATTCTAGTACTTGGTATCTTAGGTACCAACTCTCATTATCCACAACCCCAAAATGGGCATAATAATAATGTCCACCTTAGGAGGCTTTTGTGAACATAAAAGGACAAATTTCACATTAAGTACATAGGACATAATCTGGCAAAGAGTAAGCCATCGATACTAGCTAATTCTATGATTGAGGCAAAATACACAGTAATGGAATATTATTACATTACCTTTATATATTTAACAAAAAGCAATAATTACGATTATGAAAACTTGCTTTGGAGAAATTCCCAAGGGGAGAAGGAAATGTAACCCCACATTAGTGATGTCATCAGATGCCCATTCCCAGGTGCCTGACCAGACACTTGTGTTGTTTAGATTAAGTGTTTTCAACCCCTTCATGCTTAGTACTTATTTTCAACAATCTCATTCCTCTCTTTTGATATGGATATTCTAATTAAGATTTTACAGTGTGATAGAAAACTATTTCGGATACATTTGGGATACATTCCTCTAAAGTTTAATCTTTCGCTTCTTATAACCTGGATTTATTTTTATTTTATTAATTTTTTTAATCTAATGGTTCAGTGAAGAAGATACAAAATAAAAGACATTCGTCATCATTCACATATTTCTCAAATCAGGGCTGTTTCTGGGAACGGGGCGGGGGGTTAACAATTACACTGCTTCTCAATGCTTCTCAATAGCAGCTGCTCTCTGAACTCAAGGAGCAGTTTTGTTGTTGTTGTTATTGTTGTTTTTGTGTTTTTTTTTTTACTAACCAGAGTGAAAAACATACAAAACTCACTGGTGAGTGACTTGAACATATTCAAACATCTGTTTATTTTATAAATTAATAAATTCACAAGTTTACTTTTCCATATTTAATTTATGGACATTTCTTTCTAGCACACTTGGATATGCATTGTTCTTTCTCCTTTCAGGTACATCTTTAACCTTAACAAGAATCTTCTGTCAGCCTTCTCTTTCTGTATGCAATTTGACTGCTGTTTTCCTTAAATCTTAGGGCTAGCCTCTGTAGCTACTGTCAGAGCACTTCAAAACTGGGAAGTTTCATCATTTCTTTAAACAACAACAAAAAACCACTTTCCTTCCTATCATGTGTAAATTACCTTGAAGTATACAAATTCAAGTTAGAACTTACAGGAAACAATCCTTATACATACATTTTGCCATTGACTGTATGTGTTTTATGTTTGGCTTTAATTGAAGCTTCTCTGACTGTCAAACTCTTAACCGAGTTTAACTCTAAACAATGAGATTATAAGCAGTTTTAATTTATTAATTTTGATTTGTCTATATTTATTTTATTCAATAACCATATGTTATTTTTGTAATAAGAAAAAGCACAACAAAAGTGAAGTTTTAAAATTCTGCATTTTTAAACTTTAACAAAATTCTTTGGAAGAGAATCTCTCATTTCACTTCCTGGAATACTTCCTTTGTATTGACTTTTTAATCCTTCTCATTTACCATATGAAGAAATATTGCCATTTGTAAACAGGTTGCTCATCTGCTAGGAAACGTATCACATGCAAATTAATTTTGGAATTTCTCACAATACCATAGAAAGCAGTTCTCAAACATATGGTAATATAGAAAAGAATAAACCTGGAATTAAAATTAATAGTTTCCTATTATCCAAAAGCTTCAAATTACCTTTCAATATAGATATAATTTGGCTTTTCCTTTAACTTCTCCACCTCCCTAACTAATGTTCTACTTTTTCAATTACACATCTCATCTGTTTAACAATTTTTTGACATCCAATCTTTTTTCCAAGCCTCTTGATACTTAAAAGAAACATATTCAATTCAAATAGGCTTAGACCTCTAAAATTAAACATCACTATCTACCTCATCTAACTCTTCTCTGTATTCCATTCATTCCTTAAAATTCCAGAACAAGTCCTGATCCACATTTCTCACTTGAAGTGCTTTATAACTATGATCAATTATATGACGCACTTTATTAATTTACCCTTTAGGAGTATAATTTTACTAGAAGAAAACACTAGTAATACATTATCTGAGTAGATACAAGAGAAATATGTTTTCCATTAATATGAAATGCACGCACACACACACATTGAATAACAATTTTACCAAGAAACATACTGCAAAATATTTTTAAATTATTTTAAAGCTTCTGTGCTGGAGATAGGAAAGTGTTATGGTTTGCAATCGTAGCAATCATGTGCAAAGATTATATAAATATTAGTTTATTTGTTGTCATAAGGATACGCTTGGACACCATACTAATAATTAATTGTGAAATAGGAAATAAAAATATGTATAAACTACAAATATAGAGAGGTGTTTCATTTTATTGTGTTTTCTAATGGGCTAAGGCTAATTCATGGAAAATAGCTATTATAAAAATAGCTGTTCTTCAAGTCTTCTATTTCTATAAACTTTCAGGAGATACTTTATTTCTATAAACTTTCAGGAAATGATGTTGCTATGTATTAGATTTAGTTTTTGATTATCCGTTGTAGAAATGAATAAATACCATCCAAGTTTATACCAAAAATCTCATTCAGTTAAATGAATTGATTTTATTGACTTTTAAATTAAGAATTGGTATCAATAGCCCCTAAACAACCACCAAACTACTAACTTACTGGTTAAAACTTTTTGTCAAATTTTAAAGAAAAACGAAACAAATCAAAACAAAAAAATGGTCTGTATTACTTTCCTGGAATATATTCAAACTTAAACTGCACCATACTTATAAATGGCAACAGCACTTTGAACTGTGTGGAACAAAGCCATTTAGCTTCAAACAACCCCTGAACCCAACTTTGATTCCCAAAGTTCTCCCCTATTAAAAATACCTAGGTGAAAATGACAGTTCCATGGGAAGATACTGGTTATTTCATCTGTGGGTTGATATATGCTAATACTCTAATTTAATGAAAATCACAAATACCCCATTATCTTCAGGAAATTGTATGTGTTTTGATTATGGATTGTGTACACTTATAATTGACAATTACTTAAAATTAGTATTTTTTGACCCTGAAACATTATTTGATTGTTGGAACCAACTGGGCTTCCAATGTATTTGTAATTATTGTGAGTCTAATCAGAGTATGATATTTAATACAAAATTTTAAGTCTTTCTTTTTTTTTTTTAATATGAATACCAGTAATTTATTAGAAACTTATTAGGATAACTATGTTCCTATCATTTGTTTCTTTCTGAAAAATTCAGTATCTTTGCTATCAAGGAAACTAATTAGGCTAGAGGACAAAGATCATTTTTCATTCCTCCAAACTGTACTCAAATCCTATATTGGTGTCATGAATTATCTCTAGTGGAAAATAGCAATTCCTTCATTTCCAAGCACTTAGATTTTTGGAGCCCAAAGCTCCAGCACCTCAGCATCTGAGTGACACAATAATGCATTGTCACATAGAGAGTATTAAAATGGGACAATTTTCTATGAATCTAAGATAGTCTTGATAACACATTTCAAACCCTTCATAGACTCCATATTTAATTTGAAGTAATAATATAATCATAGTAGTAATGACAATAAGGAAAATTAAGGGTTATCTGCTTGGACTAACTGTCAGCCAAAGTTTGCCTCCAAATTGTCTAATATCTGGTTATAGAACCCAGCTTTAGAACTTAATATCGCTAGGATACTCACAACCTTATAATATAGTGAATACATAATAATTTTAACATGTGATTATTGTTTGTAGCATTTTACAAATTCCCTTTGCATTAAATAAATATTTTTCTTCAGAAAATTTCCTGTTAACTAGCTTAAAAAAAAAAAAAAAGATGCTAACATATTAGAACAAATAAGTATACTTGAATTATGAAGGAATTCAGAAACTATGTCATATAAGAAACATTGAACAAGACCAGAGTAAGGTAATATATACAAAAGCAATGGGGAGAGGTGGTAGAGGTGGGGGAAGAGGTGGTGATTTCCCCTGAAGAGACAGGCTTATTTTATGAATGCCAGTCTATCACCAGTGAATGTACTCTACAGAATGATGATTATTAGCTCAATAGGGAATAATTGCCAAAGACATGACTGTCTGCCTTCTGATGTAGATTGCCACCTCTAACTGATAATGTGCAAATGAGGCACAATGACAGATGAAGAAGAGGGGTTTTCCTAGAACCTACTTCAGTTTTAAGAAATGCAACACTATCACATACTTGTTCAAGGTACCAAGGAAAGATTTGGCAATAAAATCTTGAAGGATCTGGGGCACATGAGACATTAAATGTTAAAGATATTAGTACGAAAGGGAAGAGGTGTGGGGGAGTGAGAGTATTAAGTCTCCAGGGTACCTTAATTATTCTCTTTTAAATATACAAAAAGACCCAATAATACATGCATATCTAACAAATTGTCTCAAGCTTTTTCTCAGCCAACAAGTAAAAATCCAAATAAACAGGACACTATAGTTGAGGAACTTTTCATTCTACTGTTTCAAAATTAGACTGTTATGTTCATTGTGGAGCAGGTTATTATGTTTACCTTAAAAGAGTTATCTTTTAAAACAATTTATTTTGAGAAACTAGCTAGAGTTTTAAGAGCCAAGTTACTGAAAGAAAACTTGCTCTTACTCTTGATCGGCAAATTTCCAAATGTGAAACTCAGTTTCACATAGAAGAATGAGTGGGCATAAAGAGAACTGTAGATATACAACAAATATGAATAAACATCATTATTTTGCATTGAGCCATGTCTCCCTGGCTACATAAAAAAGTAATAGTGGTAAGAGTGACAGTCACATTGAAACATGTTGGTGAAAATCCCACTGAGGACACAGACAGAATATTCTGTTCACACCATAAAAGAAGGAAGACCAAAAGAGAGGAGACACTGTGAAACCCAGAAGCTTGCCACATAAAAGAAGAATAATCCTTTCAAAGGACATCTCTAGCAAGATGGCCCATAGATACTCCACAGCTAACATGGCCAAAACCAAGTTCACCCTCTTCCTTTTCAAACCTGTTTCGACTCTCAGATTGTACATCTTTCTTTCTAAAAATTCAACCAGGAACTCACTGTCATTTTAGTCAACTAATATTTCCTGAACACTTATTAGGTGACAGTTAATGCGGTAGGTATTTCAGATTGAGTGGAAAATAAGTCATACCACACTCATATATTGGTGGACTTTCCAGTCTAGTTCATATCTTCAAAATAGTTTCCTTCTGTTTTGGAAACACTTTTCTACAAAACCCATCTCCATTCTTGCAACTGCTCCCAATGCCTGCCAGTCTTCTATAAAGCTGGAAGAAATAACTCCTCATACTTACTTACTTACATACATACATACATACATAAGTATATATCCAACAAAAAGATCACTCTGCTTCTTGAGATGGCTAGAGCTTTCTGAAGATCAAACTTAAGATTCTTTATAACCTGGTCTCTGCATACGTTTTTGGTCTTACTATTCCCCAAAATAAACTGTATAACTCCTTTTCATGATAGTGATATATAAATAAATATATATATATATATTTTTTTTTTCCTCCCTCCCTCCCTCCCTCCCTCCCTCCTTCCTTCCTTCCTTCCTGCTTGTAATTCACTCACTGCCTACTTAAACTAGCTAACTCCCACTCACCCTTTCAGGTGCAGCACAAGTCTCATGTATGTACCCATTGAAGTCTTCACCATTACCACAAGGGGAGTCTACCACAAGGTGAGTCTACCACTGTCCTCCCTGGGTTACCATGAAGAACGGCACCGGCTTCTGTGCTTGACCTCTGAGTACAATCTCAAGTCACTTTTCTTCTGGGTACACTCTCTTTACCTCTGAGGCTTAGGTGACGATTCCAAAATTTCTTGCACCTGGTTATGTTATACATTTCTTACAGTGCCCTATAACTCATTACTATGGACTGACTTGAAGGTAGGATCCATAGCTCATTTGTTTGTATTCACTGTGCCTGAAATAGAGCAGACACTCAATATGTTTACACCCTAAGGAATAAAGGGAGGGAGGGCATAGGGAGGAACACAGCTCTCTCATAGGAACTTAAAACAATTCCATTATTCTTACTATAATGTCTTTCTCTAGTATCCAATTATGTTTTACATTTAGGAGGGTGTTTAATATATGTTGTATGACAGAACTCATGAACAAAAATGATTAAAATTACTCTATTAACAATGGTTTCAAATACTGATATGGAAAATTATCTGAGATATATTTAGTGTGGAAAGAAAATTGCAGATCACATTTGTATAAAGAAATGCATCAATTATATATATATATATATATATATATATATATATATATACACACACACACACACACACACACACATATATATATGCATTTGCATAAAAAACTTCTAGAAACAGTAAGAAACCGTTAACAGTGGTTTTCACGAATAATGGAATGGAGAATTTGGGAGTAAGATTTTACTACTACTTTATATCATTAATATATGAAAGAAAAGGTATACTTAGATTAAGATGTATAAATGATGTGGATAATAGCAGGAAATTGCAAGTTAAGGGAATTTCAAATGCCTTAATTATATGTTTTAAATTTCTCTAAGAGATAATATTTTCCCATAAACCAAATCTTTCTAAGTAGCAAACTTAATACATAGTCTTACAAACACCTATTTGGATTTATTTTAATTAAAAAAAATGACTGCATTGAATGGATATCCATTTTTTTATTCCTCCACTATCAGTGGTTCAGAGGAGTCTAATCCAATGTGATGGACAAAACTGCAGTACCTGCAGCCCCTGTCCACTCATCAGAAATGTGAATTCTTGGGCCCCACTAAAAACTACTGAATCAGTATCGTTAGGCAGTAGGACCCAGGAACCTGTGTTACATCAAGTCCTTCAGATGATTCGAATTCATATTTAAGTCTGAGTGACAGGGCTCTTGAGAACTTTATTCTTAGGAACTGTACAACCCAACAACGCCATCTGTTGGTAGTGACTGTCCCAGAAAAAAAACATAAAGTCCCTATGGACACTATACTCAGACATTTAATTTACCAATCAGTTATCATGTACCGTATTAAAGATTGAGAATAGACAGAATGTTTGATGAAAAGATACCTACACATACAGATGTATGCAGTATTCTCTCTGAGAAATCTTATTGCTTATGAGAGATATGTGTAAACTAATAAGCAAATACCATTACTTTCTTTTTTTTTTTTTTTGTACAAAGAAGGAGCTGGTGGCACACTGACACTGTTACTGTTGCTGTAGCACTATCAGGTCCATTAGAGGAATTCAGAAAATGCTCTGAAGTACTGGTAACATTTTAACCAATTGTTGTCAAAATATTTAGCCACTATTATGTGTAAAAGTAAATAACAAAAATTAAAATAAATGTCAAAATGGAAGCCAATACTTACTGATCTTTTATTAGGTAATGAGCACTAATTTTGGGGCCCTGTCCCTGAGCCTGAGGACAGAACACAATCAGTCCAGGCCAAAGGACAGCAGCGGGGACATCCTAAGCATTCAATAAGTCTCTGGTTCGATAAATGAGTAAACATGAAAATACCATATATTTGGTTAAAGTTTTCATAAAAGAGGAAGATTATTAAAATTCCATCCTACCTAGCATTTTTGCAATCAAAATGGACAAATTTGCCATTATCTGAATTATTTGTGTATTTTGAAAAAATTGCTTTCAAATTTTATAAAATTTTTAGTAACTGCTAAAATCCCTGGTTAAAACCCCCTATACTGCTTCACAGTAAGCAACATTTATGAAGTTCTGGCTGGGTGTAGAATGCTGTATTTTATATAGATATGCCATGTATTTATATAAACTATAAAAGTCTTTGAAAAGGCAGTTCAGCATTTCAAATCGTAGGCACTATTTAAAACACCTTCTATATCAGGATACTAAAGTGAGTTAAAGGTTAAGAAACCCCGTATTTTTTTTTGTTTGTTTTAATTTTCTTATTTATATTCTGCAGGGTTTTTGTTAAGTAAAGCCATTCCATTTTCTGTTGGTTTGTGGTCACTGCACACATTTTGGAGTTTTATGGCCCAATCCACATCTTTATCTAAACTAATGTTTATCATAATAATCATCACTGATGATGACCAGTGAGCCAGCCTAATCTCAGTGTTTTCATGTTATCCATTAATATTAATTCTTGTGGTTCACTTGGGACTACCACAAATAGGTTTACGTGTCTGCTGCCAGGATTACATTAGGTAAAAATGAAGACAATTAACTGTATGTCCTTGTAAGAACATACAGGCATTAAAGCGCCAACACTGAGCTGCTTCCTAGCAGCCACCTAAGAAAAAGCACAGGACGAATTTGTAACAATGCCAGTTTGCCAAGTTTCTTTAGGGAAATCACTCATTTTCCACGCAAGACTTTGAAACAGGGCATCCACTGTTAGTGAAATTTAATCACTGTAAACATTCTGATTGCCAGATTGGAAAAATAGGGAATCTCTCCAAGAAAGGTACATTCTCCATCTGCAAGATACTGAGTAAATCTTCATAGAGACTTGATTATAACCTAAAAAATATCCTGAATGGTTTGACTGGAAGTATTTATTAACAGCTGAGTGCAAAAACCTATTAGAAATGACTCTAATTAGATGGTAATTGACCCTTAATCATTTCACGAACAAGCACCAAATTCCCAGAAACCCTTTGGAGCTTCATATTTAAGAATGTTAGGTTTGGAATCAGACATTTTTCAGTACTGTACTTCACTTGGCTGTGGATGGGAAGGTTCATTTCTACCCAAGGGTGTTGTAACTGTTGGAGGAGCACAAGTTAAGCACTCGGTATCCCCATTTTATCGATGAGGAACCTAAGGCTGAGAAGTTACATAACCTGCTCCAAGTCCTAGGAAGTAAACCAGTAGTTCTAGTCCAGAAAGCTCTTCTAGCTGACTCCTGACTGCATGTTGATGCTGTCTCCTACTCCCACCACACTGTGTATGAAAGGCTACATGCAAAAAGAGGGACAAAACCTTTTAAACATAAAAACTGAGGAACATTCAATAAGAAACAAAAAATAAAACAAAACAAATCAAGACAAACAAACAAAAAAAAAACAACAAGAAACAACATGCAGCCACTGCGGTTTGAAGGGAAAAGATAGTGTAGGAAACCACTTGGAATCTATCTTTTTTTTTTCTTATATTCCATATTTCAGAAACCAGTCTGCTTGCTTTTGCTTTATTATTATTACTGTTAATTACTCAAATTCTAAAAATGACAAACACAGCATATGTCATTGAAAATGCAACAAACTAGAAGTGTGTAAAATAAAATGAGGGAAGTCTTCCCTCTCTCTTTTTACTCCAGCTAAGTTGGAGAGCATACTTTTAGGCCATTAGTAGATAGGTAAAAGTGTGAAAGACTATTTAAGTGAAATACTCTTCTGTGCCCACTATTTCATCCTTAAAATATTATAACATTCCTTTCTCTATTTACTTCTATTCCTCTTTCCAGAGGACTGGGTATAAATAATACTTATTTCTCAGCCACTCTACTCTCTAACGACGTTGATCAAGAAGCAACATTGCAGAGAAGCACTACATTTCCCAGTCTCCTTGGCAGCTACATGTGGCACCATGACTAAGCTTTCACGAATGGAATTTGAGCAAATGTGACGTATAGAACTTCCACATTGGTCCCTTCAGAGGAAATCCATGTCTGTTACTTCCTCCCCCATTTACACAGGGACTGGAATGCAGACGTCATGCAAAGCTGATCAAGAACCCTCAGAAATGATAAATCACATGAGAAAAGGAACCTGGGCTACCCTTGCAAAAACCTATCTCCTTCCGAATAACTGCTTACCTCTGGACTGTTGCATGAGAGAGAAATGAACTTTCATTTTGTTCAAGCAATTGAAGCTTTTGGACCTTTTTCATTACAGCAGCTTTGCCTATACCATAACTATTATGTAAACAGGTACCTATAAATGGGGAACTCCCATAACCAAAACCTAATTGTTCTTACTCATCCATGGCCACATGCATGGCAACACAGTTGCTTCTGACCTGAATGTTGAAGTGTGTTGGTTTCCTCTTGCTGATACTAAGCAAGATTTTATAAAATAGAGATAAAAGCAGTCAGTAATTAAGAATTAACTTGTTTGCAAGCAAATGAGGGAAGTGGGAAGCAATACAGCTGCTCTAAAAGGATGCTCTCTGCCCATAGTCCACAAACTAAATTAACAAGGAATCTAGAAACTTGAGGCCTTGCTGGTTGATAAAGGTAACTGTGAACTCAAAAATTATGCCTTGCTGCTCTTCAAAAGTCCTCATTTTCCTGAGTCCATTTCTCTTTGAAATTCAAATGATTCCCTTTCTAAGCGCCTTCTACTAGTATGTACTTAGCCTTTAGAGTACTTTAAAGGGGAGTAATAGATGTGAACTAGTAGGTGTCTAAGGTTCAATACACATGGACCTTAGGGTGGTAATTTACTTCTCCAGAAACTTATGTTGGGGTGAAGCTATTTTAGAAAAGGTTACTTGACAACATCTCAAACCATTCAATAGGTCTCATCAGGAAAACTAGGCAGATAATTAGCAACTCAGCTAAGGTCAATCTTAACTTTAGAGCAAGTTTATGTACTAATGGATTCAGGCAATCTTCACTCAGTATCTATCTACAAGATATGGGAACTTGGGGCACAATTGTTCTCAACTACCTACTGTGTTTCCCTGAAAACAAGACCTGGATGGACAATCAGCTCTAATGTGTCTTTTGCAGCAAAAATTAATATAAGACCCAGTCTTATTTTACTATAAGACCAAATCTTATAATATAATATAATATATAATATAATAAATATAATATAATATAATATAAGTATAAACTGATTGTCCAGCTAGGTCTTATCTTCAGGGAAACATGGTAAGTAGGTCAACAACCTGAAAAACAGAAAATCGTCTTTAGCATAAGATCAAAATATTAAAAATCAATAAGGTGTTTCAGTTCTTATATTTTTAACACAGCTGTGTAAATCTATTTAAGGCTATAGGGGATAAAATATCATGAACTGATAAATAGTGCTAATTTTGGCACGAGCCTACAGACCTAAATATGTTTTGTCAATATTCTTGCTCCTAATTTTAGCCCTAAATTCTTAATATTATCTATTATTGACATTAAGAAATTTGAAATAAAATTAAAAAAAAACAACTATTACTAAATTTTAATCTAAAATTTTGAATTGTTTCAATTAATTGTTTTCATACATATAAATTAGGTATTAATACTTGAATTTTGGCCAACTTCTTTTAAGTGGATATTTTAAAATATTCTTTTCTATCTCTATCATGTTCCTTTCATTTCTCAAATTTGAAGATTTTACTTCTTTCAAGAATGGTGATTTTTTTCCCAAGAAAGTTGTTAAATTACTACTCTCAGAGACAAATGTTAGTTCTATCTATAGTCTATGATTGATTTCCATCAGCATAATATCTGACAACATCCTTATTATTTAGCTTATCAGTGAATAAGAATACTGATCACATGCCCATTATCAGAATTGAAAGAACATATCAAACCCATATGAATGGGATGCTGATAAAATGAGGTGTCACTATGTCATGTTAGACTGTGCCTCTTCTTGTTATCAGATCCCACTTGAAATAATACCACTTTGTCCAATTAGATATATCATTATTTTTCACATGCCTTTTTTATGGTCAGAAGTCATCATTAATTTGGGTAGCATATACATATTGCAAATTTAATTTGTATCATAAGTTTTTGTGTTTGTTTGTTTTTTTCCATATAGGAAATGGTACTATCATTGGCAGCACAATGCACAGAACAGTGTACAGCATAAGTTTTAGTAAATGATGATTTTTAATGACCAGGAAGATAATAAAGTAATTGGAACTTGTGGCACAATTATTCTCAGCTACCTCCTAAGAATTTACAATAAATTCATTTGAAAAATGCATTTTTTACATATCTCTGCAATATTGCAAATATTAAGACTGTTATATTATTGTTGAATTTAGGATATTATAAAAGTATGGAAAGTTCAAGGTGGAAACAACATAATTTATTCCAACTTCCTTATTTTACAGTTAAGGAAATAGAATCCAGAGAATATAAGTGAATTTCCTAAGGTCAAAATCTTAAACCATACCCACACCTTTTGACTCAGGCTAGGTTATTTCTGCTAAACCGTTCTGCTTTCTCAACTGCTCTGAGTTTTAGTGTTTACTCTTTTGACACTCAAGACATACAAAAAGTCAACAGAATGGTTAAGAAAAATGCTGGAAGATGCATTATCTATAACCATTCACGATACACTAAATGACCTACCTAATTATTCTATCCACTTTAAAATATGTATTGTATCCAACATTATGGTTCACTTATGTGGAAGAAACATTAAGTTAATTCTCCTTTACCTAAGGTAACCTGAAGTGGGAATAAACAAAAAGTGCACTAGGGAAGAGGGTGTGATACTTTTTAAAAGCAATCTTATCTCTGCATTAGTACTTAAATAGCTAAGCCCCTGGATTGCTTTTCCAATTTACTAGGCTTGTGGGTTTGCTATAACACTCATGCAGAGTATACATCTTGTAGACACTGCATTTTACTCAACTTTTCCAAAGGGAATTTATATAATAATTCAACTGATCTTTTCTCTGGCTCACTTAGCTAGCTTGGATCAGTGGATTACGGGGAATTTAGGTCTAAGTCTAGATCAAAGTCTGTTTATGTGTTAGCACACTGATGATGGATTATTCTTCAGGGGAGGTAGTAAAGGAGGAAGATTTTTGCAGGTGATGCAATCAACGTGATTTGTTAAATTGTGGGCATTAAAGAAACTACATATTCATTTAAAATAAGGTACATTTTGGTTAGGAATTTTTTATAGGAAACACACTAACTAGTTGTATGAAGGTCAGAAGATAATAACAAAGCATAATCAGTATATTTGAATATGAGTCAGGAGACAGTATCAGGAAATATAAGCTATACTTACCTCATCATCATTAACTCTTGAGTTCCATGAACTCATTATAGTGTTTTTGGAATAAAAAGATCCTTATTTCTTTTTCTTCCCACTTATTGACAAATTTGCTACAACTAAGACCTCCAGAAAAAGGTGGTTATATGCACAAATTAAAACTGATTAGTCAAATTGTGAGTCGGTCTGGTTTGTGGATTATAAGCAGGATTGTACTTGGTCAATAATTATAAGCTTTTTGAAATGAGGGAAATCATGCTTTATTTTTAAACATTTCTAACACCATAAATCATAGCAGACAATAATTGTTAAATGTGATTATACTAGATGATAGCTATAGCATTATTTGCTATGGCATAAATTTACATATACCATAAATCATATTCCTGAAATGGAACTCCATCTAACATCTACTAATATTGGAATTACATATACTGGAAACTGAACCAACTTCCATAAATCCAAAACATATTCTCAAATAGATTATCATTGATAGACAAAAGACTGGGCCTATTTTATCTCAATATGTTGGTTTATCTGTGTTCCAAATTAACTTAGAAATTTATGTAGCAAACTAGGACAACTTGAGCCTAAGGGCAGAAAGGCAGCAAGATGTGAATATGGGAATCCTGGCAATTTAAACATCCTATCTCTGAATATTCCCATTTATTACCCTGATGCATTATCAATTTCACCTTTTTTATAAAGATTTGGCCTTTTTCACTCCCCAGAACACATACACTAAATTATTTCGGAAAAAAATTATGTCTTTGTTTAAAGATTTCATAGGTTAGTCTGAGATTGAAATCACAGACTGTCAATTTTCTTCATCTTCCACTAAACTTCCTCTCTCCTTTTCATCTGTAATTAAAGTGATACTGGCTACATTTTATAGCATAATACTAACCCCCTTCCAATATACTCTAAATGTATTTGTTTTGTCTAGAAATTTACATAAAAATTGTAAGTGAATGTTTGAAAATCTACCCACTATAAGTTTTAACTTTAGAATAACTTTTCTTTGAATATTTTTTTTTTCCAGGATAGGTTGCCAATTGAAGATATTTATCTTCTATGCGTTATTTATAAATTCAACTTCATGAATGTTTACTGGTGCCTGTCTACTTTTCAACAAGGATTACACAGGGTAGAGATGGAGATACAAATTTAAATAAAACAAAGATTCCATGACCTTGTAATTTAATCAAGGAGATATGTTACACAGGGAAATACTTTAATATTGGGTCAGAAGTGACGGATTATATAAAAGGAAACCATGATGTTTGCTGATTGAGAAGTTGATTTGATCTAATCTGATTGAGAGGTTCCAGGGAAGGATTTGTGAACACAATGCCTCATGAACTATATCAGAGGCTGACAGGCATCTCTGTTTTGAGAAACCTAGATAACATTCTAGTGATTGGGAGAAAGCTTTCAGCACTGGCTCAAACATGGATTTCTTTTCCATCTGTAAGTTTTCTGCTTTTACAGTAACAGGTGCAGCTAGGCTAATGAACTATGCTTTTCTCACTCCTTCAGTATGGCTCCAACTTGCTCACTGTCACTCCCCACTACCCAAGTTTTGCTAGTTTATGATTCTGTTTTGAAGATTACTCACAAAACTTAATACTTGCTTTTGCATGTTTGATATTGTGTCTGGTAATCTCTACATATAGCTCCATTTTATGGGCAAGGCAAAACAGGAAAGTATGGACTGGATATTGTGGGCACCTGCCAGGGCATTCCAGGAAGAGGAAACTGCACAACCACTGTCCCCGAGTCAATAAAATAAGGAATGTTTAAAGGAAGGTTGTGGGGATTCTGCCAGCTGCTGAGTGTATCTATTCCGACTATACATTCTGGAACTGGAGAAATAACCAGATGATGGGTTCAGGGACCCACTGGTACACTGTTAGACAGATCTGAACTAAAAATCCATTGATTTTCTGACCTCTATAAGCCCCTAAACTGATTGGTGACAGAGTTTATTATCAAACAATATTCTTGTAAGTTTCATCAAGCAGACAGCAATGTGAAAGTAGTATACTATTAATTGATACTGCAGCAAGAGGTCAAGAAAGCATGAGCTGATTTTAGTAAGTAACTAAGCACAGTGCCTTTTACATTATAATAATATATGTGTTTTTAAAAGTAAAACCTACATGTAAGAATGTAATAATAACAATAGCTATTATGCAGTATCTATAATCATATTAATAATTAATAGAACAATATCAAAGAATAAGATGACAAAACATTTAAAATTAACAATTCATTTATAGTCAATGAAGTAATGGTTTGGCAGCCTGAAAAAAAAAAAAAAAAAAAAAAGAGTTTTTGTACTGAGCAAAGCTTGTCATCGTGAGGCTGCTATGATTGAATACATTGTCCAGGTCCACTATTAGAGCCACTTAAGATGTAATTTACATCTGCAATTTAGGAATCCATTGAGATCCCAAGTTTTAGGCAGAGTACACCTAATGTTGGATGCTGTTAGTTCAGGCAATAACATAGCAAGAGTGAATAAGGACATGTTTTATGTTTTCTGGCATAATGTCTCTGGGTTGCTTCTATCTATACTGTATTCTACAGGGCTTAGCTTACTTATCCCACCCCAGGAGACATGATTCAAATGAAATTAGAATACCTTTTCCTATTACATTTTTATTTTCCGATGTTTCATTTGAAGCCTACGGAATATGGCATTATAAGTGGAAAGGGCAAAAGAAAGATCAAACAAGGCTTTTTAAAGCTACAAAGAATTTGTAATATCTTTTTTCTTTACATACAACATAAGCAAAATACAGAAAGTAATGATGTGGGACCAAATACAATTTTGTTGGGATGAGAATCCTACCTTACTGTCTACCTATATAGTTCATTTATTCCAAGCTTTTAGTAACAAAGTAAATAGCATTCCACACTATTTTGTGTTTTATGCATATGCGTATATGAAATAGCAAAATATAATAATCCCAAAATAAGCAAAACCCTAAATTATAGTAAGTTGAATAATAAATTGATAGGTATACTGCTTATTATGCTTAATCGGTAAATGAAATGTTAATTCAATGTTGACTTTCATCTTATTTTTTTCCTTCTCTGCTTCCAAAAATACCAGTTCCTTAAGATCAACAATAATTGAAAATATAAATAACTTTATACAGCATCATTTTTTTGTTCTCTTCCTGGCGCTTTATACTTCTGTGTTACATCTAATTCTCAAAACACGTTTCCAGTGATGAGTTGCTTTTATTTTGCATAGAGGTTATAACTTGCCTAACATCTGAGTGAATTATAGGGATTTAAATGTAGGTCTTTCTGGCTACAAGTGTTCTTTCCACTAATAATATACTGGGCAGAAAAGGCTATTGAAATGCATTAAAATTTAGTGTTATCGGTCAATACACTGAACAACATTTAAGGAGAAAAGAAACTAGCACAATTTCTGTCAGGAACTTTATTAATTGATACTAATTAATTGAGTCCACCAATATCTTCCAGGATTCTGGAAAAATGACAAAACAATGAGCAGAATAGGAAATTAGAGTTCTGCCCAAATATACCCTAACAAGTCACAGAGCAGAAATTATTTTAAAACAATGTAATTTCCATTTATCTAAAAAGTAGAAATACTGACTTTGTACATGAAAATAAAGATTTATGAACATTTCCACAACATTTAGAAAATAATAAAAAGTGCATAATTTAAATCTGGAAGAATGAATGATAATGAACTATTGATACGCTATTGGCTTAATTGGCATGCAACTATATCTACTGTTCTTTATCAATATTATCTTGAATTATGTGGGGTATTCCAGAAGAGTACCTTCATATTAAAAAGTGACTATCTTTGAAATATAAAATCCCCAACTTTTCTTTGCTTTAGTTTTCTCATATACAAAACAGAAATATCAAACCCCTTTCTCATATACCTCACTGATGATTAAAAATAAATCACTAGGTATAAAAGGACTTTGAAAGAACTTTGCTTAAGATTAAGGTCATACTATCATTATTAACAATTATAGTTCAGAAAAGGTTGTGTTAATTTGCTTTAATCAAATAATAGCCCATTAACACCTGTCATTCTTAGGTAAACAAGGTCACGAAATACTCCACAAATCAGAGAAAGAGTACATTATTTTACTACAATTCAATCTTAAATCCATTTAGTTTGCTATTATAAATGTTACTTTTTAAAGGCATATTTGATTTGAAAAACAAAATAAAACTCTGATCCTTTGACTATCCAATATAATCAGAGGTGTAAGAAAAGACAATTTATAAGAAAACCATATTTCTATCACTTTCAAGCTTCACAAACTGACGTGTGTGTGTGTGTGTGTGTGTGTGTGTGTGTGTCCCTTTTGAAGACAATATTATACACGGAAATTTCAATACTTTACAAAACTGTTGTTTGGGAAATAAATAATTTGCCTAAAAAAATAACTACTCATGAGCTAAAGGTTTTGTTTGTTTTCAAAACAATGCAAGAAATAGATATGAAAAAACATTCACTATTGAATAATCTTCAAGATATACAGTTACCATATTTATGGTTCTATGTTTCTAATTTTTTTTCGCTTTCATAATTATTTCTTGAAGCATTCAAGCTATAATCTGGATTAGTTTTTAAATTTGAATAAGCATGAATATTCTGTAGCAAAGTCATTTATTTCTCCTCACTTTTACATGACAAAAAAGTAACTAAAGAAAAGTTTTGCTATAAGTGCAGGATAAAGTTGGAGTACTTGGAAGGACTGGTTAATAATAATATCATCATTTTATGTCACTTAAGAGTTCCAAAATAAGTTTGCATATATTTTCTCAGGAGAGTTAAAGATAGTTTTAAATAAATACATAACTACATAAAAGAAAACTGTACATATGACTTTTTAAAAAAAGGAAGATTAGATGCCATTTTAAGAGACTTAGGATATATCTATTTCTATCTGTGTGTCTCAAGAAGTAAAGGTAAATGAATTAAATTATTTGATCAATATAAAAAATATGTTGAATGTAAGAAACAGGCTCTTTACTATGAAGACTACTAACCACCAGAAAAATAAAGAGAGTCATAGGCTATTCATCAGGGAATGGCTTTAGATCATAAGTTAGGGGAATAAGGTTTAGTTTTCCTAACAAAGCACACTTTTCACAAACTTATCTATATATCTTTGTTGATGACTCATGACATGGAATAGGGTGAAAAATAAATAAATACCTGGATAAAAAAACCTATGCATACACATTAAGGAAAATGTAACTAAAATATTCCCTGCATGTGTTAATTTGTTTATTTGAACAGTGATTCAGTCAGTCCTCAAACATTCATTCAGAGCCAAATATGTGTAAGGCATTGTGTTATCTACTGGGGCAAACAGAAAATAAATCAGATACAGATTCTCTTCTAGGTAATTTGGAAACAATTTAGGAAATGGTAAGGGTGACATAAGAGGTAGAGAAAAATTGCTTCAAAGTCTCAAAAAGGGGGAGTTTATTTCTAGTTTATGTTGGGAGAGGAAAGTTAGAAAAAACTTCACTGAAAAGGTGAAAAGGTTTTTCAGCAGGCCCTGGAAGTATAAGAGCAATGCACATTCAGAAAGAGCTAGGAAGGTGTTCCAGTGTAGATTACAGATGACATAATATAGATAATATACTTGAAAACAAATGTTATTATTTTATGGAGACTCAAAACATCCTTAAAATACCAGGTAAGGATTATTTGGGTCTGTGGAAGAAGGTATTAATCACATAGATAATTATAGAAAAGTAGGTCACCATTTCAGCTTCTGTAATGTCCCAATTTTATTATTGGATATAACAGTGCCCTGTGTACTGTATAATGGCAATCTATTTTAAGCAATGTTAAAATACTACACAAGAAGAAGTTGGACTCTGACTCCCTATGTAATGTTCAAGATAGTTAGACGAACTGATAATCCAAAGCTGTTTTTTTTTTTTTCAATTGGCTGGCTGAAAAATGCCAAAGAAATGAGCGTTAACTGATCTGACTTGAACTTTTATTTTCTCATTTGATGTTATCATTTTTCTTATTTTTCAACCAAGTGCTACTTTGAAGGCATGTGAGATCAAGGCACATCCAAGAATGTGAGAGAAATTAAAAACACGTTTTTTTCAGTTTTTCACATATGTCCATACAGATGGTATTTAAACATATTTTAACTATATTAAAAAAAAGAAAAAGTCATACTGGCAGTTTAACCCTGAAACAAACATTAATCCTCAATCATTTAAAGACAGTTGTTTGAAAGTGAATTGGGGCTCTTTTGTTCTGGTACTATTAACAGCATAACAATCCCCCCCGCCCCTGTGCAGGCACATACACATACACTACACACACACTACACACACACACACACACACACACACACACACACACACACACACACACTTTCTCAAGTGCCTAAAATGAGATACAATGACTGGATTTTTATGTGCAATTGAAGTAAAGTTAAAGCAGATTTTAAGTGTGTGTTTTTTTTTTAATGATGTATTTAATATAGTTATAGAATGAATGCTTTTAAAATATAGGTATTATATTTAATATAACATAACTTTCAAAAGTATATAGTACTTAAATGGAAAGAGTACTTCATTTTCTCTTGAAATGAAAATAGTGAAAATGAAAATAGTGAGGCATTGAATGTTAATGAAGGAAAAGAATTAGTATCTGGTACAGTGTTTTACAAACTATAATAAAGTAGAAATTTTAAAATATCTAATAGTCACATATTTAAATTATATTATAAAAAAATCTTAAAAGTTAAATGTGATATGTGCCATCATTTTAAAATAAATTGATTTAGACAAAAAATATTTAGCAATTTATTATACCAGTAATACACAAATATAGTAAAACTAGTCTGATACATGAAAAAATGAAGTTTGGGAGACATTTATTGTTCCAATAGGGACATTGGAACCCAAATAAACATGACCCCTGCTTGTGCTCAAACATTAGTAAGCATTTATTTAAGTAAATAACTGGGGAAAATTTTTTTCTAATAGTATGAAATCTAATCACTCAGCTATTATATCATTTATCCAATTCATGACATAAGATTCAGTTGGTAAATTTAAGTTATAGATGTCTCCTTCAGATCCTGAGCATACTTACAATTGGGATATCAATCATTGGTGGCTATTGAAAGTTTTTTGTTTGTTTGTTTGTTTGTTTTTGGTTGTTTTTAATATATTTTCCTCAACTTTAAAGGTAGCTGCATAATCCAGATTTCATAGGATGAAAAACAAATTCAGGTTTATCTCAGTTTCTTTTGAGACAAGAAAGAGAATTAAGATATTTAAATGAGAACAATCAAGAAAGAGTAAGATTTTTTTTTTCCTTTTTTCTTTTTTTTTTGATATATGATCAACATGGTAGGTTGAGACCAAGCTCCCAGAGCAAATATTCCACAAAGTCAGGGACTATTTGTATTTTCCCCTATTCCTCTTCATTTAGCCCAGTTCACAGAATATAATCAGCTTTCAGTAAATATCTTAGAAATTAATAGAGAGGAAATTGAATCGTACAAGAAAAATTATTTCAATAATTAGAATGCTCTAAAAGTGGATTAAGCTGCTCTGGGGAGTAATGCTCTCCATGCCATCATGACCAGATGCAATGGAAGAGATTTCAGCACCTCTCAGACACTTTGTATAGATTTCATTTAATCCCTTTCTACTATGAGATTCCATGCTTCTCTTCCTATGAAAACCTGGTACTTGTTAAATTATATGACCTCTTGCAGATCATAAGGGTGCCATTTAATAATTTACCAAATCCATGCATTGAATTGTAGTTTTGTAACTTTGAAGACGTAAATGCTCTAAGCATGATTACTATATTTTCCTGGCAATACAGAAGCAGTTCCTTAGTAAATCGTCACAAATCCTTATATCATTGTTATACTCATTTTACATGTCAGCAAAACCGAGGCAGGAAGGCATTGCAAATCCTTTTACATCCAAGCCTTATTCATAATGATTTCCAGGGTCTCACAGTGTATCCCTCAGAGTCCATATATTACAAAATAAGTTTCTGTCCATGTTACTGAGTACAGAAACTCTCAATTTTCCTTGTGTTAATAAGCATATATAAAAGGGGGGAGGGAGGGACAGACTATTCAAACAATGTTTAGCTGAATGGAAAGGACTCTAAAGAAATCAGTCATTGCCCACCACCTTTGTTAGAAGAAAATCTCCCAGAGCAAAGAGAAGGCCTAGATCAGAAGTCACTCTGTATTCCATTGCCCCTTACGAACATATGTACTTCAAGGTCAATTCATGGGTATTTATTACTAAGTTCATGAATGAAATGTTAGGAATGTTCCCAATTTGTACACATTCAAAAATGATGGTGGAAAAATGAAAAATTCCACAACTAAAATATTTCATTTGGAACTCAAATTCATGTACTTTAATGTCCTATAAACTGTTGCAACTTTAGATTACAGCAGGAAGAACAAAGCACATGCTGCTTAGAGAAGTAATAAGTATGGAACATCTTGAAATGGAAACCCTGGAGACAGGAAGGAACTTAGGTAAAGGTTTCTGTGTATGTACAAAAATACCCATAAGTAAAATGAACCAGTATATTGAAACGTAATTCTGTAATTCCCATGGCAACATCTTGGGAAACTAAGTTTGCAAGCACTATATTTGCAATATATGTTGGTGTGAGTTTCCAGAAAACCCTTATCAGTCCCAGTAGAACTTTTTTATGATGTAGTTATGAAATAATGTAGGTTATTAATAATGAGGCTGTATTCTTTCTTTAATCAGTGGTATGCTGAATATTAATAAGAAACAAACAAAACTATTTTGGACCTATCTATAGACAGGTGAAATATTTTCCTTCCATGAATGCCACTTTATTTACTCTTTCTATTTCTAAATATAGCTATAAACAATTTGTGCAGCTACTATCCCAGTGCAACCAGAACAGATTCGGAGAATAATAACTCACTGAAATTGAGGCAGTTACAATCATAGTTGTACTCCCTGAAGCTGGCAGTTTCATTCTCCAGAGACAGGTGCATTCATCATATTCATAACCATAGTAAAATGAAATCATCAACTAAAGGGACTCTGGTTCTCTCATTTTCCTCCAGGAGTGCCAATGAGCATTTTGAATATTTAAGAAGATGATCTTCAGGCTCTATTTGAGAGAAAGCAGAAAGCCTGGAGTAGCTTATGGGCAGTGTCAAGACACATAGTACATTCAAAGCTAAGGATGTCACAGGTCCTTAAAGACTGCATTAATATGGAATATGTGAACTGATAAATGAGAACCAGGGGATGAAAGGTGAGAGGGTAGATTAGAATAAAATGAACCTTTCTCAAAGCTTTCAAAGTTCAATTGTGATCTCATTTAGGGTGCAACTCTTGCCAAGTTTTGATCTCTATGAATGTTTCTATCCATGCCAAAATAAAACAAAGCAAAACAAAACAACAAACAACAACAAAAAATGTGTTGTTGTTTTAATACAGTTCTAAATTCAAGATTTTTTTTTTTTTTAATTATGTTGGTTTTTGTATCCACATACAATGCACATTATCCTTATCATCTCTTTGGTATGAACCTCAACTTCCTTGTTTCTCCAAAAATAAGTCCTAGTTGGACCATCAGCTCTAATGCATCTTTTGGAGCAAAGATGAATATAAAACTGGCGATTAGATTAGATTAGATTAGATTAGATTAGATTAGATTAGATTAGATTAGATCCGGTCTTATATCAAAATAAGACCGGATCTTATATTAATTCTTGCTCCAAAAAACACATTAGAGCTGATGGTACGGCTAGGGTTATTTTCAGGGAAACAAGGTTGATCATCTTTGTTGGACAAGTAATTCGAAGTTGAAATGGTATTGTATTTAGCCATTTTCTTCCTCTACAACTTGTTGCTGTTTGCTTAAGTGTATTCTTAACCTCATGGGAAAAATAAATCAGGTTTTATTGCTTCTTTCTCTTTATAGTTCTATTTCTGAAATAGTAAACATTTTACTTTGTTACTAAAATCCTTTGGCTTTAAGCAAAAGCATTCAACATATTTTGCCTGAAATTTTTCAATTACTTTCCATAACCTCAGCAATTAGAAATGCCAAAATTTAAAAATATGTTATTTCTAGCTACTACTTTAGACCCACTCTTTATGTAATATGTACATAAATAATTTTAAAAAGGCAAAAAACATTGTATCATATGGATATACTAAGAAAAGACCTGACCATTTCTGCTGCAGAGATGATGAACCCTGCAAACTACGCCACTGATGAATTACAAGAGGTAACTCTTGGATGTAACTAAACCACCATTTTGCAGAAAACTATTCACCTTCTTATACTAGAAACATAAATATGCATGAACTCTACATATTGTGATTTGTTTTTATGTGCTGTTATTCTTATGCCTAGATTTTAGGTATTCCGGCATGGGTGGAGAAATTTTAATGTTTGGGAATTAAATTGATGTCTGTAGATGGTGCCCCAAATATGTCAAGACAAACCTGGGTTTCCTCAAAGTAAGAGTCTTCCTACTTACTAACAGTCCTTAGATGATGCTGACAAATGCTTAGACCTTTTGAAAGACTAAGTGAAAATCAATGAGAACATCAAGAGCAGTAAGTACATTACTTGAGCAAACAAAAGTCACTTCTATTATGGATTCTCTAAACATAAAGTCAACCTCAAACACAACAGACTATACAAAGCAGAAAACTTCCCTGCCAAACACCTCTGAATTTTGAAAATACAGTGGTATCCCCTTATCCATGGTTTTACTTTTCGTGGTATCCTGTGGGCAAACACATTCTGAAAATGTTAAGTGGAAAATTCCATAAATAAACAATTCATAATTTTTAAATTGTGTGCCTTTCAGAGCAATGTGATTAAATCTTGTGCTGTCCTGCTCCATCCTACCAGGGCTGTGAATCAACCCTTTGACTAACATGTCCACTCTGTATACTTTCTTGTTCCTTAGTCACTTAGTAGCCATCTTGGTTATCAGAATGACTGTCACGATATTCCAGTATTAGTGGTCAAGTAACCCTTATTTTCCTTAATAACAGCCCCAAAGTTATTCTGGCAACGTGGATATGTGAAAAAGGAAGTTGTAGAATATTTCCTTTAAGTGACATGGTGAAAGTTCTCAACTTAATAAGGAAAGAAAAAATACTGTATGCTGAGATTTCTAAAAACTATGGCAGAAACAAATCTTTTAACTATGAAGTGGTGAAGGAGGAAAAATAAATTCTTGTTAGCTTTTCTATCAACTTTATACTGTGAGTTACAGCCACAGTGCATGATAAGTGCTTAGTTAAGATGGAAAAGGCCTTAAATTTGTGTGTGGAAAACATGACAGAAATCATGTTCTGATTGACAGCAACATGTTGCCTCAGAAAGCATTGAGCCAAAGAAATCCATGAAGGATCCCCTCAAATGAGTGGCACCAAGCCATTTATTGCAAATAAGAGATGGTTATTGCAAATAAGAGATGGTTAAATAGATTTAGGAATAGGTTTGGAGTGAAAAAATATACAAATTACTGTAGAGGCTGTGTCTGCTTAAGAAAAAGCTGCTGCCACATGTCCAGTGGCGTGTAAGAAGTTGATTAGAGTTTGGAATTATCTGTGGTTTCAGGCATCCACTGGGGGATTTGGAATGTATACCCCATAGATAAAGGGGACTACTAAAATCACTGAGGTTTCAAAGATAAAGAAAAATAATTGTTCTCCAGATTTCAATGATGCTTAGCAAAATAGGAGAAGGAAGTGATTACACACTAAAATATAGAAACATTATCCTTAGGAATGCCAAAGAACAAATAAACACATCAGGAATTACTGTTTATTGGTTATTGGGATGCTGCTGCTTTAATGCTAACACATTTTCTCTAAAATGTACCAGGTATTCTTATAAACGTAGGCATGTTACATGAAACTGGTTGAGAATTTATAATGATCATGAAATGTATGTTATTCAGTATCTCAAACAAGTATCATATGCAAATAAGGTATTTTATTTTCTAGGTTGGGGCAATCTCTCTGAACTTTCACAAACCAGCATTTCCTCCTCTCCACTGAAACTTCTCAGTTATATTAATAATGCTCCCAATAACAAAAAAGATTCCCACTGATTAGGATAAGCTCCAATCTCTAGCTCATCCTCTTCCATGTGAGAACTGTTTGAAAACAATTTCACCCTATCTAAACACTTTAAGTTCCCAACATAACTTTCCCATCTCTTTTTTGGCTTGTCATTTTATTTTTCCGATACATGCAGATATTGATTACCTGATATTTTTCACATCAAAACACCTATATGGATGGGTGGATGGGTTAACCTTTAAAATAATGACCAAGTAAACTGTCTTCAAGGAAGCGAGAAAATAAATAACTATATTTTTGAGTTCAAGCACCAAATAGCAAACAGCTTAAAATAGTTTTCTCTAAAACATGAAATATTTCTTTAAAAATAATCTATTGACAGAAAAATTCGGTCTGAAAAACAGTCTTCTTTAACACTAGGTGATTACAATGATGCAAACCTCTCAAGAGTCTCAAGCCTCTAATTCATATGCTTGGCATATCATATCTTTATAATGGCACTTGGAGACTAGGTTCAGCAGTTTTTCCCTATCCTTTGCCATTCATTACAATCCAAACATCGTGTCCTACAATCTATGTAGGGCAACTGACTTTATAACTATTCTTAGCTATGTAAAGCCAAATATGACTATTGTATAGAAATTCCAGTTTTACTTTTGAAATATTTCATCACTTGATTTGCTCGCTAAAATTTTAGCAAAAGGATATTCAAGATAAAGCATAGTATGGACAATATGTATCAACGTCATTGTTGTAAGTTTCTGATTCAAACGAGCAATGTCAAATACATGAACTACATTTCTTCCTCAACCTTTCTTTTCCCAAAGAGAAGTCTAAAAATTAAAATATCTATGCTCTGGCATAAAAGTTGAGATTTCTGCATAGACTCATTTCAGGAGTTATCACTGTAAGCTTTTTAAAAAGGCCTTTAGTTAAGAAGTAAAGTTGTGTTTCCATCGCCATCTACTTCATTCCCCAATGTTTCCATGTATTGAGCAAAGAGTTGAGTCAACCATAGGGTCTTTAGATTCAAGAATTAACTTAAAGTAACTTGAAGGAAAACAAAGGAATTATGACCCACATGTGCTGGGGCTGCTCCTTGTGGTCTCATTATGGGTGGTAATATGGGTGCTACAGTGGTTGCATGTTATTGTGGTGCTTATGTGGTGCCATGAATTGGTCATATTCTTTCTATATGATTAGATAGGGTGTAAAATTGATAGCTGACACCAGCAAAGAGATGCACCATTGTAACTGAGAGAAAATTAGAAATACAGTCATGTGCCACCTGAAAACATTTTAATGGATGATGAACTGCATATACAGAATCCATAAGATTATACTGGAGCTGAAAAATTCCTACCAACTAGTGACTTCATATCCATCATAAGTTTATAGAGCAACACACTACACATGTGTTTGAGGTGATTCTGGGGTAAAGAAACCTACTGTGCTGTCAGAGATATAAAAGTACAGCACATACTATTATGTACAGTACAGAATACTTTTTTTTTTTTAAAGGTTTTTTTTTTTTTTTTTAAGATTTTATTGGGGAAGGGGAACAGGACTTTATTGGGGAACAGTGTGTACTTCCAGGACTTTTTCCCAAGTCAAGTTATTGTCCTTTCAATCGCAGCTCAGCTCAAGGTGCCATGTTCAATTTTAGTTGCAGGAGGTGCTGCCCACCATCCCTTGCGGGACTCGAGGAATTGAATTCGCAACCTTGTGGTTCAGAGCCCACTGGCCCATATGGGAATCGAACCGGCAGCCTTTGGAGTTAGGAGCATGGAGCTCTAACTGCCTGAGCCACCGGGCCGGACCCAGAATACTTAATAATGATAATAACAGACTATGTTACTGACTTATGTATTTACTATAAGTTTATCATTATTTTAGAGTCTGCTTTTTCTACTTATTAAAAAAAAGTTTGCTGTAAAACAGCACTCTATATCACGCTGGCAGCAGTCTCATATATCTCATGTTTACCACATCTCTTGATGGCATTATTTTTTTTCTTGTGCTTTTTATTTAATCTTGTGTTTTGTTTATTATTGCCCCTAAGTGTAAAAAAACCTACTGCTAATATTGCCAGTAAGAGGCCACATCAGGTGGCTAAACTAGATACAATATTTAAAGTGATTAAGTACTACTATGGTGGAAAATCAGTGATAGTTACTGCTAGCCAGTTAGGCAGGCCCCACCCTCCCATAGTTATAATCTTGAAGAGCAACAAAAAGTAACATACATTATTAAAGAATTTGCTTCATTGAAGGCAATGAAACTAACCAAACTCCGGGAAGAGTCTATATCAGACTTGGAGAAATTTCTAATGACCGGAATTAAGAAGTGTATCTTTCTCAGCATCATGATGATCAAGGCCAAAGCAAAAACTTTGTGATACTGGAAAAAACAAACAAACAAACAAACAAACAAACAAACAAAAACGGCTAGACCTGACTATGATGTTGAATTCATTGTTAAAGCTGGGTAGTAAATAGTTCAAGAATCATTATCCATTACATATTGTGAAAGTGAGTAGTGATTCTATGAGTGCTGATGTTAAGGCAGTTGAAAAAGTTTTGGAAACTCTAGATAAACAGATTATGGAGGAAAATTACTTGCCAGAGCAAATCTTCAATATGGAAGAAACCTCCCTATTCTAGAAATATGTCTGAAAGGAAATTTCATCCACAAGGAGGTCAAATCAATGCCAGGTTTTAAGGCTTTTAAAGACAGGATAACAGTTGTGATTGGGGTCAACTTTACAGGCTCCAAAGTGAAACCGTTTGTGACCTGGTGCAGTGAGAAGCCCACGGCATTCAGGCATATCAATAATCACACACTCCCAGGGTACTACAGGAGCAATAAGACAACATGAATGACCCAGCTCCTCTTTCAAGATGCCCTCCTGAACTGCTATGCCACAAAAACGAAGAAGTACTATTTGGAAAATAACACACCTTTCAAGATTTTGCTTATTGTTGATAATGCTCCCAGACATCCTCCTTTTATTGATGATCTTCATCCCAATATCAAAGTAGTGTTTCTGCCTCCAGCTACTAACTCTTTGATTCAACCACTGGATCGAGGAGTTATGGTGGTTAGTAACGCCTACTGCCTGAGAAGGACCTTTGTACAGGCTACTGCTGCATCTGAGGAAGACACTGATGCAATACTGGAAGGATTACATCTATGACTACATCAAAAACCTTGCTCAGGCTTGGGGTGATGTCGCCAACAAGGATATAAATAGTATCTGGATGAAAACACTCAAGAGTTTCATCCATGACTTCAAAGGATTTGTCAAGATGAGGAAGCTGCAAAAATCAACAAGGCTATGGCTGAGATGGCAAACACATTTAACCTGGGTGTGAATGAAGATGTCATTGAGAAGCTCCTAGAGGTGTTTCCTAAGGAATTGACTAATGAGCAGTTGTTGGAACTGCTACAGAAATGCATACCTGAAAAAGAGGCAAGAGAAAAGGAAACTGCAGGAGAAGAAAACTAAGAAGAACCCCCAAGGAAATTCATAGAGAAAGGTTTAGCAGAAGCTTTTGTAGACATAAGCATTCTTCTAAAAAAGTATGAAAACACAGACCACAACCCATAAAGGTTTTCATTAATAGAGAGGAATGTTCATGGTGTATTATCTGCTTACAAGCAAATGTATGATTAAAGGAAAAAAAAAAAAAAAAGAAAAGAAAAGAAAGAAACAAACTAAATAAGCCACCGTAAACTTCTAAAGAGTGATACCGGAAGAGGAATCTCAGGTTCTTCAGAAAGTATTCCAAAAGAAGGCACTGTTATATGAGATGACAACTCCATGCCTCTATTGCCCCTGAAGACCTTCCAGTGGGACAAGATGTGGAACTGAAGACAGTGATACTGATGATCCTGACCCTGTGTCGGCCTAAGCTAAGTTGTGTATGTGCGTCTTAGTCTTTAACGAGAAAGTTTAAAAAGTGAAAAAAAAAAAAAAAAGAGAGAGAGAAAAGCTTATAGAATTAGAATACGAAGAAAGAAAAAAAATTTGAAATTGTGCAGCTGTATAATGTGTTTGTGTTTTAAGCTGTGTTATAACAAAAGAGTCAAACATTTGAAAAAAGAAAAGAGTTTATAAAGTAAAACATAATTATAGCAACCTAAGGTTTTTTATTAAGGGAATCATTTTTTTTATATAAATTTAGAGTAGCCTAGGTGTATAGTGTTTACAAAGTCTACAGTAGTGTAACGTCCTAGGCCTTCACATTCACTTACCGCTCACTCACTGACTCTCCCAGAGCAACTTCCAGTCCTGCAAGCTCCCTCATGGTAAATACCCTATACAGGTATACCAATTTTTATCTTTTATATCATATTTATCATTTACTTCTTACATGTTTAGATGTGTTTAGATACACAAATGCCACTGTATTATAATTGCCTATAGTAATAACATGCTGTACAGCCTAGGAGCTGTTAAAATAAATCCAAAATAAATTAAAATAATTGTATTCATCTATGATTTGTACATTGGCAAACATAGCCCTTAGTATGAACTGAAGACACATTCTAAAATGGAGGGAAATGGGCTAGGTTGTTAAAGGAGCTGATGATAAGGAGCTGATTATAAGGAGCTGATGATAAAAGCGATGGGTTGCTAAGAGAAACAAGACCACAAACTTGTTTCATTCATTTTCTGACCGGTGGGGGTAATTGAACTTTCTAAAGGTCAGCTGACTCAATGGCCTGCAAATGGGGCTATGATACGAGACCAATGGGGGACATATGAGTAGGCATTTGTCAACATCCTAGTTCCAGTTCAGGCTTGTAGAACAAAAACCTCTGGGTTAATTATCAACAGAAACCCAACAGCACAGACAGAGTACTGCAGGCAGTTTCCAAGTCCAAAGATCTGGATCGTACTGTTAGCAGCCTCAGAGTTCACACTGCAAATATCAAAATGTTGGGCCACAGATTATGATATTAATGTTGTTGTAAGTCTTCAGTATATAGGCTATAGCACATAGCCTACGTCTGTAGCAGACTATATATACCACCTAGGTTTCTGTAAGCACATGTTATGGTGTCCGTACAATGATGCGATCCCCTAATGATACATTTCTCAGAAAGTATACCCTTGTTAAGTGACACATGACTGTAACTAATTCTCAATAATAAAGCAGATACATAGTTAGGCTCTGAAATTTTCTCATCATAAAGAGTACTTGAAGATTTTTTTCCCCATGGATTTTATTCTGGGAAGATTCAAAAATGAGATATAATGTGTGTGTGTGAAAGGAGAGAGAGAGAGAGAGAGAGAAAGGGACCCAAGGTGGAATGGCTTGCCCCCAGAACAACAGACCAAGACTTAATTGCAGTTTTCAACCCCTCCCAGGAATGCGGCCTTAAACCAATCAGTCTGGAATTTTCTGATTAATACTATTGAGGTAATTTGTGATTAGACCCCAGTAGCTCTTCCCCCCACAAAAGTGTGCTTGTCTGAAACAATCCTTCCTTTACTTTAGCTAATAACTGTTTTATCCTGCCCAGTTTCTTCCTTAATTTGTACAAAAACCCCTCAATTTTGTAGAACTTCTTGGAGTAGCTTTCTATTTACTAGTAGGATGCTACTTGATTCATGAATCGTTTCATTTACTCTTCCATTTCACTCTGTTAAATATTGTTTTTTAAAATGTGTTAAAGTATTGTGAAAATTATTGAAGTAAAATACAATTGCTCAGCAAGGAGATAAGGAATTTAGCAAAATTGAGTGAAGCATTTCAAAAAAAAAAAAATATATTAGTTTGAGAATTCTGTCCAAGAGCAATACATAAACTCTTAATGATAATGTGTTAACAATAAATAATATATTTTTTTATAAATTCAAGTCAAGAGAACTTCTAGTGTCAGACAGTTTAGATAAAATGTATTTTTAACTTGAAAATTATAGTGAAATGTGGAATAGGTAGTAAATATAAATATAAATATAAATACAATAAAAATTGCTGTGCATTGTTTTAATGATTTTACATCCAATTGTTTATGAGTTAAGTGAACATTTTTAAAAATGTACTTGTTTATAACAAAGACCAACAAAAAACTGTTTTTAAAATACAGAAAAATGAGATGGATGGCAAAACTCAGATCATGGTAGTTCACAGGATAGAAATGATACTGGGTTTATGACAACCATAACACCTGACTAACTTCCATATATCTGCCCTTTCCTTTTTGGGAAAATTCAAACTCAACTCATATCCCATGATTATGGTATTGTGTCATCTCCAATGGTCCACTGTTTCATCAGACGATGTTGATCTGAGACTTCCTAGGAAAGAGCTCTCCTGGCACTATGAAGCCACACTATCTGACCAAAAAGCTTGTCATCATTGCATCCTTCTGATTAATTTATGACCTAAAGGGGGAACCGTGAGCAAAATAGGAGTCCTTTGGAAAGTAACATCACATAGTGATCATAAATTCCTAACTAGGCAGGTCATAGTCACACCCTAGGCACATACCTTTTTCAGGAAAAGGTTTATCTTTACCTTAAGCAAGTCCTACCTATTGTTTTTGCACATATAGGTTAACACACCATTGAGATAATTATAACCTCAAGAAAGCACACAATCTTGTAATCCTGTAATCCAATCCCCACCTTGCTTTCTCCCACATTCATCTAGTCTTTGTTTCATTCCCTCCTTAATTTCAAATACATAAAAGAAACTGAAAACTGTTACTTTCCAAAGATTTGAGATTGTGCTTCTTGGTAATCAGCAGTTTGGGCTCAAATAAACTATTATAAAAATCCACTATGAGTTTGGAAATTTCTTACATCGACAGAAGTAAAGTTGTTTTGATATTAGGATGAAGTAACTTGTTTCAGGATGGCATCATCTCATTTGCTGTCATTTGTAATCATCCAGCAGCTTAGCTGCTGAGGGGTCCCGATGGGTGTTTATCAATAAGAAATGTGGAGAAGTAACTATGGCAAGGGAAGATTCAGACTATAAGGACTGACTTATAAGGACTACTGGAGAGTTTCAGTCCAGGCAAGGCTGCACTATGCTGAGCTAAATAACTCTCAGAAGATCTCAAGATACTTGTTTCAGCCATGGTGAAGGTGACTCTGGATCACAGTGGTGATAAATCATGCAGTGGTCCCTGGAGTGATAACCCTCGGAGCAGCCTAGCCTCTGTCTACCAATATGGGTTCTTCCATTCCCTAGCAAGGTGCTCTAGCAACAAGGGAGTTAAGGTTTTCTGTGCTGTCAGCTGGAAGTCAGTTTGCAGTTGGTTAACCCATTACTCTGGAGAAACCAAACTCATATAAAAAGGTACATCTCTGTTAAATTTGAAATTTATTCCTTTATTCCCCATTGACCGAAACAATAGTGTGATCTATCTGTCATTGGATTGGAGTATGTTATTTCTTTATTTGGCTTATTAAGTGATATTGTCCTGTATGTTGTTTGTTCATTGGCTCATTAAGAGATACTATATATGCTGTTGGCATGTGAAATTATAATTCCCACAGTGCACTTGTGCTAAATAAATTACTAGCAAAGACAGAATCAGTCTCTAAGTTTCACTTTGCCACCCCAAACCACAGAAAACAAAACTATCATAAACATAGCAAATAATTAAAAGCTAGTAAATATTGCAAACACCTGTAAGGAGAGAGAAAAATCATAACAATACACTCAGGGGTTATAAACAGAATTACTGAACACAGAATGGGATGACACTTAGGAAAATACGTGAGGTTTTGCTTATGGCAAAATAAATTAAACAGTAATATTCAAGTGCTGGAAGAAATAGAAAATAAAGAAATAACAGGAGATCTAAGATGACCAACATAAGAAAAATCAGTAGGGAGTTTAAAGGCTAAGACAGAAATAAAACTATTGTTATCATTCAGGTGACTCTGATAAATCCTTACCTAAAATATTGTGTTTTCCTTTTTACATCAGATAAATACAGACAAATATAGATCAATAAAACAGATTTCAAGTTAAATCTAAGAATACTGTGAGGTTAGGCTTACAGAACAGGTTAAGTCATTATAACATATTTCAGTGGTTACAGATGAGGAAGAGCTGTGATGAAATAGTCAAGTGATTAGGTAAAAGAAAAGTGAGGTGAGAGTGCCTTCCCTTAATATTTGTTACAGTTAGGAAGGGACCAGAGTTGGTAAGAAGAGGTCCATGTTAGGCAAAGGACCAATGATACTGAGAATGGATGATACAGATTTATGCAAAGAGGACACAATCTATTTCTACCTTTTCCACAAGGATTTCAGAATATATCCATTCAGAATTTGGAGGGAGGAAGTCTGTCAAGCAATTGCAACTTTTAATATTATGATATATATGTACATTTTTATAAATGGAAAATTTTATAATCCAAATTACCAATAGTTAAATGTATATCACACATGCACACACAAACACAATTTCTATGGAATGTGTAACAAGCTATAAGTCAAGTCAGATGATTTAGGTTCAAGTAATGTTAATATTAGGCAACATTCTATAACATGGATAAACTTGAGGACATTATACTATGAGAAATAATCTAGTCACAAAAAGACAAACACCATATGAGTCCACTCATATGAGGTGCCTAAAGTAGTCAAATTCATAGAAACAGAAAGTAGAACAGTGGTTGCAAGGGATGAGGGTGTGGGAAGAGGACAGGAGGCAAAAGGGAGTTGTTGTTTCACGGGTTTAGTTTCAGTTTTGCAAGATGAAAATTTCTGGAGATCCGTTTCACAAAAATGTAAATATATTTACCACTGAACCGTACACTTAAAAATGGCTAAAATGGTAAATTAAGATGGGCTTTTGAACCACAATTTTTTTAAAAAATTTAAAAAATGAAGCAAAATGATAAAATTATTGAAAATATCTTAGATGGGTCATCTTTCTTTGCCATTCACAGCCTCTGTTGTTCCTTGCAATCGGCACATTAAATTTCTAATCCCTTAATTCATCCCTTTGCTCACAGCCTTTCTGGTTCCATTCAATCTGTGCTCGTCCTTCGGAGTCCCATGGGATAAATCTATCTCCAGTATCCTACAATAACATTCTTCACCTTGAGTACAATTCTCTTATAAACTGATAATCCAATATTTTTTCCTAAGGCATTTATTTTAAGATATTTTCCTATACTATTTATGCTGAAATAAATCTAAATATGTTGTCCCTTAATTGAATAAGCCTGCCACAAAGAATTCTTGTAAAAGAAACACTTACCTAGTGCAAAACAATCGATGTTGGTAGAAAATATGCTTGAGAGTATCCCACAATACTGAGCGTGTGTGTGTGCGTGTGTGTGTGTGTGTGTGTGTGTGTGTGAAGGATAGGGGTTTAAAGAAGGGGGGTGATCAGTTTATTCGGAGAAGAAAGAGTTTTAAGTTAGACACCCCATTTCTGTAGGTGTTAGGATTTGAAGGCATGCTAGATATATATGAGTGTATCTTCTAAGTGTGTGTGTATGTGTGTGTGTGTGTGTGTGTGTGTGTGTGTGTGTGTGTTACCTCCTTGGTTGGCCCAGAGGAGCTACTCTTAACCAGTAACTTAGAATTTAAGATAACATAATTCAACTATAATATCAGAAATTCCTTTCAAAACAAGTAGATAATTATCAAGATATTATAAGAGAAATGTTGTACATTTCATTATTTGGGAAAAGTAACTTTAAAATGGGCATTGATATAACATAAAATCTATCTGAGCAAGTAATCATATGACAAAGAATATTCTAGTTAAATTATTAAAACTTTTCAATCCACAGTGTACTTGTTCTTATTTTTCTTACAAGATGTTGGATATAAATGTATGGTATAGATACTATTAATTTGTCAAAATCCCTATATTTTTATATTGCAAACATATCCAAATTACACAGAATAAAACATTGAGAGCCTTCAAAACTAATGTTGCTAAACATTTTTGGATATATTTTTAATTTAACATCAACTATGGTCTTACTGAGATATCCTTTTTTTTATTTTCTTAACCCTACTACTTAACTTTTTGTTTTGTAGACATATGGTAGGATTATGAAAATAAAATGAAATGCTGGACTCCATTAGACTAGAGATAGCTTTGGTCTAGCACTATCTGTGCCTTGATATAAATCTAGAGCATTTTATAGTTAAACCAGCAAGAAAGCAGTTTAATTTCCCATTAAATCACAATTTAGTACATTCTAGAACAAATGAAGTGGTTGAAAATTTTAGCTATATGATGATATTTATATTCACACTCCACAAACACACATGCTTAAATGCCACTTATAAATTTGAAATATGTATTAAAGAGAGAAAGAGACGAAGTTAAGCAGATTGTATGCAAAAACTCACTATTTGCAAAAATAGTATGTAAATGAACTCATTCTGTAACACGGACTTATGAATGTTTGTACATTGTAAGGAAATAAAGAAAATGTATAATTACCAACAAATGTCCAAAGAACTTCCGACTATAAAGCAAAGAAAATACCTGATTATTTTTGTCTTATCAGCAAAAAAGTATCTATATGTCATCTAACCCTTTTCCCTGTATCTAGCAGAATTTGAGATACTGAATAATTTATATTATGCTAGTCAGTAGTCTACCACATAGCAAAAGTAACAATTATTGCCAGAAGACAGCACCATAAAGTTGAAAAAGCACTTGCTTTAAGGACAGATATGGCCTTATATCCTATTTTCTATAAATAGGCTTCTGAACCCTTTTTTAAAAAAGCAGGATAATGTGTATCTCAAAGAATTGTTATAATGAAAACATTAAATGGCATCTATAAACTAACTAGAGAGTATCTAGTGCACATTGGGTTCTCAATAAATAATAATATATTATTTTCCTTCTCTAAGTAGGTTGTTCTATGAATAATATTTGAAATTCCTCTCCCTTTAAACACAGTATACCAAAATACACACTAAAATGTCTCTACAATCTTCTCTTCCTTTCAGGGTAATCTGTTTCTGAAAATTTAGGGGCAATTATTAGAATTTAAAAACTTAATTATCATTGAAATTCAGTTTTACAGAATGAGGGTACATAACAACTTCAATAGTTAAAAACACGTGAGATACTTAATGCTCAGGTAATTGAAATACATAACAAAACAACAAAAATAAGGAAGAAAAAGCAATCAACAAAAACAATGCAAATGATGTACTAAGTTAGCACTATTATAAACTAGATGATCAACAGTATTTGATAAGGAAATTCAAATCATACTACCATAAACATACACCAAAATTTCCTCCCTTTCTCTCAGGTTACTTATTTACAAGATGTGGGAAATACAAACCCATCCTCTAAATGCTAATACCTTGTTAAACCAAAATAGGTGTATTAAATTAAAGCCTTCATTAAGTCTGGCTTATCTTGGAATTTGATTACATAATTATCTGATAAATCTCTTTTCCATAGTATGCCTGTCTTTCTTCATGGAGAATCAAAAATATAATTTCTCTCAAAATGTACATTCTTGCCCAAACACTGACAATTCTTGTTCAGATTCTTGTCCAAATGTGTCCACAATATCCCAAGAAACAAAGTTGTCAAAATGTGCATTCATTGACCCCTTCATAGGACTGGCAGTTTTCCACTGCCCTAAAAATAGTGGAGAGAGACAGAGAGGCATGAATGAAAGTGAGCACTTCATGTAAAAAAAAAAAAAAAAAAAAAAAAAAAAAAAGCAGAAAAAAAATTTAACTCAATTCTGTATCTCAGACACTGTCTGGTAATTATTGATGGCATCATAGGAACTAATTTTCAAATGTATAATTATGTTCACTGTTTAAAATAAGGTAAGAATGTGTTGGCTTCTAGGTAGAGGTAGTTGAAGGCTCCTCTTCACTTGTTAAAAAAGAGGATACCAAGGCCTAGAAAACATAGCTTAACACTGGCCGTACATCACAGAGCTACAACGAGAACTAAAATAATGGCTATGTCCTTTTGAACAGTACTCTTTCAATGTCTCAGTCTCCAGATGAATTGAACTGGGAACCACCATAATGTTAACAACCAACATACATTTACAGGGATTGTTTTAGCTCCACCCTAGCAATGGATTAAAAGGAATGAGAACATCCTGCATTTGAAATAGGCTCTCTCTGTGGATTTTAATTTCTTCATCTGAAAATTGGGCTTCTAGGTTTATTGCAAGATAATGTAAGTGTGACGTTAGCACTGTGATTGTCACAAGTAGGGACTTAAGGTGGGCTAGTGCTGCTCTCTGTCCAGAATACGCTTTGATTTTTTTTTTAAATGCTGTTTTAAATACGGAAATAATGAGATGTTATTCCATTAATTATGCGGTTATTTTTTTTGAAGGAGAGGGATTTAATTTGGGGGATAAATGGAAGCAAAAGAAAAAGACAAAGGGCCCATATATAAATTGAACCTTCAACCTTAGTCATACCAGAAAAATATTGCAACACATTTAGCTCTTTAGACACAAGTAGCCATATTAAAACATTCACTGTCTTTATTTTAAAGGATGATTTTGAAGCTTGAGAAGTCTCATTACCCAATCAATACATTTTATGCTAGGTGTTTAATTATGTAATTGGGACTCATTAGCCACATTGGATAATGAGTTAGAAAATGGATAAAAACTGCATGACAGCTAAAGGTTTAGGCCTTTACACCTCCTTTTATTATTAATATTATTATTATTTTTAAGATGGCTATTCTGGATGAAAAGCTGTTTAAAATGAATTGTGTACTTTGTTGTTGTTTTCTTAAAACTTCAAACCACTGAAGTTAATGTAACATTTCCTTAATGACCTATGCCATCATTAGGAGTACTGGTTATTGTACAGTGCTGACCTTAGGGATTAGAAAAGTTTGTAGATCTGTTTACCCTTATTAAATAGCTCAGTTCCTGTGTTTTTGACTTGCTGTGTGTTTTGTGTGTGTGTGTGTTTTGTTGTTGTTGTTGTTCTGTTTTGTTTTTAAATAGATTTCCTGTCAACTCCCTTGTCACTTTTAACCAGTGTTATGCTAGTCCTAAGAGCCCCCACTCCCTTTTCTAATTTGTGGCTCCCGAATAGGCAGCGGGTTTGGCAATGAGATAACTGAGCTTGTTAAAATTGTCAGTAAAATAAGATTCTGTAGATTCTAAGGGAATACTCATAAGAGAAACATGCATTTGTTTTCTTTCATGGACTTTGTGGTTGCAATGTTGATTGTACATATTTTACTGTTAAACCTTGCTTCTCAACTCTGTCTGGAAAGGTAGATCACTATGTAGTTGAATCCTAAGAGGTGGAGTGTTACTCTGAATTAAATTATGTAGACACATTGCCACATCTATATCAGGTTTGTTATGCAGCCAAGTTAGGTCATGTCTGGAAAAATTGGGGTGCACATCTGGAGAAAGGCAAAAAAATAAAAAAGTCATCCAATGTTAAACGGCATTGTTAAAATAAATAGTATTCTTTGAAATATTACTTAAAAAGTCACTAAATTACACACGTTGTTGAACATGAAAAATATCACCATATTCCATGTTATTCTTACTTTATCTAAATATGTGTTTTGGAATGAAATGGTTTATGTTGGCAGCTTATTCACTAAACCTACCCTATTTGCAAATGTAGCAAAAACATGGTTATTTTTAGTTGTTTCCATCAGGCAGAAAGGTGCCCCACCACTTCACTGCCTAAAATAAACAATTATTGGTGATGTTCTCATTACAAATTTCTTTCCATGGGCATAATGAGGTTTCTTGTCTTTCTTTCTCTTTTTTATTTTTATTTTTTTTTAAGGAGACATAGATATATAAGATATATGAACTAAATTGTGTTTGCCTAACGTAAGCTGAATTCAAAGCTCTGGCTGAGATTATCACCCTTTTAGTACACCTTCTTCTAGTCTGTGTGACACAAAGGCTGAATTTTTATAAAAATACCTTTGTACAGCAAAGCAATTTATACATATAAGAATACTTGGGAGTGCCCTAAGGGTTGTTCATGTTGTGGAGACATGAAAGACAAGTTTGATTTTAAGTTTAAGCTTCAAACACTTATGGCCTAAATGGGTATATCATTCTGAATTAAACCTCAAACATTTTTTTTATAAGCAATTAAGGGTATCTGTTGTTCCTAAGATGAGCTACTGTGTTTCCTCAACAATGAGACCTAGCTGGACAATCAGCTCTAATGTATTTCTGGAGCAAAAATTAATATGAGACCCGGTCTTATTTTACTATAATATAAGACCGGGTCTTATCTAACATGAGACCTGGTCTTATATTAAATTTTGTTCCAAAAATTAGAGCATTAGAGCTGATTGTCCGGCTAGGTCTTATTTTGGGGGAAACATGGTATAAAAGAGTGAAGCAAGACTCAGTCACTTGCACTCATTAGAGAATTTTTTTTTTCCCCTAAAGAAAACAGATTTCAACTGATGATCCCTGTCTCCTTCCAATTCGGGCACTTGTGTTTCTCTTCTATGAATCCTCCAGCAGTTTCAATCAGAGGACATATTTTATTTTTCCCTCCTGCTGCTACCAGATAGGTCTGGCTGCGGATGTAAAATCATTGCCACATGACAGTGACTGCTTAGGTCTGTACTTCCCCCAACTCATCAGTTAAGGACACCAACAAAAAGTTACAGAAGTCCTTTTCAATTTCCCTACACCCTTGTACCTCCATTCACAGCTTGTGTCCTACACAAACACGTCCTTTTAGAAATGTTCCTCCTTTCTTTACCTACCTGGTTGTTTATGAAACCTGAGCCACAGTAAATAGCCTAAGGCTTGACTCATTCTCCACCTCAGCCCTGTAGGTTGTAACTTGGCAGCGATTCTTTTAAGCAAAAACGGTAGAGGATTGATTAACCTGAGGCAGTCCCAGGAAGTATGTCTTTAGGATCTCCTGAAGCATTTTGCTCATTTTTTCACCCCTCTCTCGTGTTTCTTAATTACTACAAATCTTCATATAGCTTAATGCTTTCCCCAGGCCCCTAAAAACAACATTCCACCCAGGCTTCTCTCATTAGAAAAGATCTAAATGCCTTAAAATACTACCTTCTTTCAAAATTTTGGTTTTAGTTCTCATTCCTTTAGGCTAGTGATATGTGCCAAGTGCTGGTCAGGAAATAGAAAAGTACCAATGAACAATTATATAGTAAAGGAGAAAATGTATTGTTGAGTCACAACTCCCAGGTAATACAGATGTGCTACAGCAGGGGCTATAAAGGGAGAAAATGTTAAGGTCACTGGCAGGCCATTTCAGAAAGTGTGTGTGTTTGTGTGTGTGTGTGTATGTAGTAGTTGATATGAGTCAATTTAGACAGAGCACCTAAATGTAATTTTCAATCCATACAGCATAAATGTCTTACGTGAATGATCAAGCCCATAAAAATATTGACTATATAATTTAGATTGTCCTTTATTAAAATTTTATTTCTGTAAGAGTGTTTGGGATATAATAGCCATCTGTTGTTTAGCTAGTTTTATACCAGTACCAGTATTGATGACACAAAACAATGTCTGAAAATAAATAAAGTCCAGAATCTTTAAGCAACCCAACTTTGCAGGGCCTATGCAGGCTTATGCAAAATCCTCACTTTCAAATTGCATGACTAGAAATCCCACTGCTAAATAACAGCTTTGCCATGAAAGACTTCTCTGAAGCCCTGCTACTAACCTGGATCTGGTATCTTCCCCTCTCCCTACCGACATTAAGTGTGGTTCTCTGTTCTCCCAACCACTTATTCACTTATTTCATACTCTTCAGTTTATGTGGCTTTCTTGCATCTGACTTGTAAGCTTCCTGAAGACCAGAGTTCTATTTAATTCACCTGAAAGCATTGCCAGATATATATGACATATTGTGAGTGTGAGTGTATGTGTGTGTGTGTGAGTACAATATTGTGCATTAGGACTTCTGCTTTATGAATTGTGGAGGTAAGTTTCATTAAAAACATAAGAGATACTATACTGTTAATGCTACTTTATGAAATTCCTTGATTCCTGCCATGGAGGCCCACATTTGAGATCCTATGTTTTGCTAACATAATTAAAAATGTTTTTTATACGTAGGAAGAATCCCTGGTGCTTTAGAGTATATTATAGTGATTAAGAAAAATCTACTTAAATCAAGCAACTTGTCTGATGGACCAGATCATTTTATTTTCAAAGCGTATAATAGGAAAATCCTTTAACACTGCATAATAGAAATCTCCTTTATTCCTATAATTGGAGTGTTACTATTATATAGAAATGTTACAAAGTCAATTCAGGACAAGTTTTCTGGAGTTAACTTCTGCCAAAATACATGAAACAAGAAAATTTGGCTGTTGTACCAACAGAACTCTAGAGAACAGACAATAAAAGGACCAGATAACAATATTTCTGCAAATAGAAATTACTAAGGATTTCAAAGGGTGATGGAAATTTCACATTCTAGGGAATCCATGAAACCCTTAAGAGCCTTTAAAAAGAAAAAAAGAGAGAGGAAACCTGGACTGGTAAAAGATAAAAAGCCCTCCGTGCATTCCTGTCAGAGGAACATTTTGCTACATTGTTCAGATGATGTAAACATAGATATGGATATAGCTATAGCTATAGAGACATAGATTTTTCCTAATAAGACATGTGTTTATTCTTCCAATATTTTTAAATTTCTGTCCCGAAAGAGGAGTTCTGAATACATTTTCTTAAGAAACATGTCTAGTTTTCTTAAACATGAAAAGAGAAGGAAGTGATCACTTGCTGTAGGGAATGGTGAATGAGATGAGGGTAAGTTTTAATAATTCCACAGAGTAACCTGGTTGGTAAATCAAAAGCACTGAGCAAAACAATGAGAATATGCACATTTTTGTAGGTAAACAAAATTGAAGTTTCTAGGATATCCCAAAGGTTCCATAAATCTAGCACTGCCTTAAAACTTAAGAGTGCTAATCAGAAAAGCAGTTGTACTTCTCTCCTGAATCTGTGTCTAGCCAACACAGACATTTATGTTCAGATTAATTTGAGTTATAGATGACCAATTTTTAAAAATGCTATTAGAAATTGATATTTGGAGGAGAGGAGGGATTTCCAATTTATAATAATTATCATTGATTGACTATACTGATCACATAACCAATCAAAACAATTTCTTGCTTTAGAAATATAAATAAAAGTTACCTTATTTTAATGGGATAAAAGCCCAAAAGGAAAAAAAAAAGTAAATATTTAAATTAATTTCTAGATTGTTTATTATTCTATATTATACAGGTAGTACAGAATCTTAAACATGAACAAAAAGAAATGTATACTATCTTATTGTCAAGAATATCTATAGCTTTGAACAATCTCTTTATGGAATTACCAGGGTTCTCATGAATTATAGAGGTCTGTGAGGTAAAAGAAACCTTTACCATATAATAATGAACTATTTTAATTCATAGGTCATAGCAATATATATATATTTTTTAATACTGTATGTCCCCTTTTAAGGTATTTTTGTCCCCTTTTAATATTGTATGTCCCCTTTTAAAGTATTTTTAAAATCTTAATTCACGGAAAATATTGCAGAACAAACAAATTATTTGAGCAAAATACTGCTTAACAAAGGTAAGCTAACAGAGAAACCTATACTTACATATTAATTTGATTATATTTTACATGTAATATAGAATTAAAAATATTATTATTTTTTTTTTAAATTGAAAGATAAATATTAGTGTGCATTAGTATAGTTAAATATTGCTTTGGGAAACTTTTAGTTACTGTTATCTATTGAAAATATAGACACATATTGACTGGGTCAAGATGTAAAACATATTTCTTACTGAAGGTCACAATCAAAGTTTAAGAGCTAGTTTAATCAGATTATAATGTAACATACTCTCATGACAATGGCTTCTACATTTGTTTACATGAAATTCTATCATGAGATGGGGAAATAGCCAACTTAACTTCATATATTAGACATTTGTAAACAAAGAGGTCGCACCCTATCGGCTTTTTACATTTAAGTGTTAAATGTGTTACATTTGGCAGAAAAGAGATACTATTCTGCCATAAGCAGAAAAATGTGACAGACTTTTGAGATATAGAATTTATTCTGTTACTCATAAACTCTCATTCTTTTATGTAATGTTTTGACAAACTGGGGAAAAAATAGAAACATTCTGCAATAATATGACTCACACCTTTCATTAATTCCTCTAAGCATCTGCTACTTAAGGACCATATGCGTAAATAGAAGTCACAGGTGTCTATTGCCATAGAGCACTGGAAAAATACAAATTTATGAAAATATGTTATTTAAGAGCCCTACATATATTAGAAACCTTAGTTCACCCAATGTTGCAAGGTGAGAATGAAACGTACTTGAAATTAAACTAGTCACTAAAAATGAATCAAAATGTGTATGCATCCATTTGAACCTAATACAAATGCATTGTTAATAGTAGATTATAATTCAGACTGTGTGAATCCAGCTATGGAGGATCTATATTTATTCAGCTAGCGATTAGAAAAAAAATGCATATACCATTATAACATCTATGGCACTATATTAATTATATTTTATGTGAACACTGGTATTTCAATACTTCAAAATGGATAACTATTAGCAAGCATATGCAGAATGAGATGCATTGTTTTCATACATAAAAATGATTGCATTTTCGTCACTTTCCAAATCACAGAAAATAAAAATTTATATAGTAAGCTACGACAAAACTTGTTTATCTTATCTAAGTTTAGACACTATTGTCAGCTACCTCAATCCTTCTCCAGGGTATTTGTCTTTTACTCAATTTTGCTAAGATAAAATAATGCAAAGTTAATTTTATTCAATCAATGGCTATGTTTTAAAGGTATTACAAATTATAATTCCTATTATTAAAAATGAAAAGAAAAATGTTTGGAATTAGAATAAGACTTAAACAGTATCCTGAACTTAATTTCTTAAAAAAAAAAAAAAAAAAAAAAAAAAAAAATGAAAACCTTGATAAAAATGTGAGAATTTATATTCTTTATAGGTAACAGTTAAAGTTTTCACTTTTTAAATTAGTGTGTTTTCTTGTTGTTGCTGTTCTGAAAAGTCCAAATACAACCAATTTGATCAAAAGCCAAAAGATGAGATACATTCAGATAGATGGATGAACAGATGCAAACATGAATTCATAATGACCTTCCTTCTCTATCAAGTGATACACAGAAATAATAATAATAATGGCACAATAAATTCCTAAGGCATATTCAATATAACCACAGATGAACTAATGATCTAAAATAATTGCGATTGACTTAATTACATTCTAGATTTGAAAAGCTTGCTAACAAATTTCATCACTTAAGAAGAATTTTAAGTCCATCTGTAGAGATTTAACTTCCTTACACTGAAAAGATGGCAGTGCATACCACATAACATTAAATATTTAACCTAAACGTTTAACCTAGATACAGTATACAGATATAAGAATAAGTATACAGGCAGAGGTAATACCAAATGAGATGCTCATAATATAGCCAGAGGAACATTCTGTGTATCACTGAGGGGTAAACACTTGGAACATTACTTAATCCATGTTTTAAGTAAATCCTAAAGGGAAATATTTTATGAAAAATTTACTTTATGAATATTACCAAGTTTAGTAGTTATCTGTGTACATATAGATCTATCATTCAAATAACTGACTCTTACCATTACTCTAGAAACTTTAGTTGATTCAAAGTGATTCAGACATAATTATTATTATTTTTCTTCCATTGTCAATGTCAGTCGGATTGTCAGTAAGTGGCAACATCTATACAACAATGTTTCATGGGTCTGTCCTCAACTTTGCTGTTTCCAACATCACCCTCCCAGTTCCAACTTTGCTTTTCTTCCATTGTAATCCAGCACAGTCTACTTCTAGCTCAAGTCTTTCTCTTGTTTCATCTCCTACAAGAACTCAGCTGACTGTTACTCACAACTAAACCACAACTAAGGCAGTCTCCTCCCAATGGTATTTCTGGTTAAGTGACTTTTTTAGTTAAGTGCAACCTTTTCTTCTTGACAACTTTGTTCAACCGGCCCTTCTAGACTTTATCACCTTCTAATGCCCATCTCACACTCTAAACTTCTGACAGAAAGGACTGCTTATGCTTCATTGGAATGGTTTACATTTTTTTTGCAAGCTGTATGCTTTGCCCAGACCACATGCAACTATAAAGTGTTTAGTTTGTCAAAATCAAAGTTATTCTGAAAATCTCAAATTCAATTTCTTTTATGGACCTTTTATTATCGTATTATCTTTTTCTCCTTTAAACACCACAACCCTTTGTTCTTCTCTTAAGGTACTTGTCATAGTATTTTTTGTCAAAGTATTTTAATACAGTGGGGATACATGATAGAGCATTTAAATTATAAACATTTAACTAAACACGTCAGGCTTAACAACAAGAACAACATTTTATGATTTTTTTGTTTGTTTTTATAAATTAGGGTCTTATTTTTTGTATTGCCTTATTTTATTGTTTATTTTACGTATTAAAAGATTTTATAAATAAGCCAAAGACCTTATCTGCAATCTATCCAAACAAATAGTATACTGTTCAGAAGACAATGAACTATACTGGATTTGCTGAAATATAGTGCAACATACACAAAACTGTGTATATAGAAATTCATGGGCAATTTATGAAATTTTAAAAGATGATTTTTTTGATACATGATTTTCACATTGATCATGGACTTTAGGACCCAAATCTTATATAAAAGTCTACTTACATGTATCTATGTATACTGTAACCCTCCTTATCCACAGGGAACACATTCAAAGACCCCAGTGGATACCTGAAACCACAGATAATATTGTACCTTAATCTATTTCTTTAGCTCTGCTGGAAATGGTGCAGCAGCTTCTTCATTGGCAGATGCAGCTTCTACAATATTTTTTTCTATTTTTCTGTCTAAACTTATTCTGAATCTGAGTAACCATTCCTTACTTGCAGTAAATGGCTTGGTGTCACTCATTTCAGTGGATCCTTTCCTGAAATCCTCATATAGGCTCAATGCTATAGACACCACTGGTTGCCTTTAATTAGAACACATTTTCTGTTCATATCCTTCCGCCCACCAATTTAATGCCTTTTCCATTTTAACTAAGTACTTATCATGGACTGTGGCTATAACTTTTGCATTTTGAGGTGTTACAGCAAAACTAGCACATATTTATTTTTCCTTCCTCACAGTTTCGTGGATAGAAGAGTTGTTGTTGTCATAGATTTTAGCAAGCTCAGTATACAATTCTTTTTCCCCCTTCTTATTAAACTGAGAATTTTCACATATTCACCTAATGGAAGCACTTAATGGTTTTTCTTTGGCATATCTGAATTTCCAGCATCACTACACTTGCACTTTGAGGTCACTATTAGGTAAATAAGGGTGACTTGAACACAAACACTGCAATACTGTGACAGTTGATTTTTCTTTTTTTTTGGATTTTTTAAAATTTTGTTTATCTATATATCACATTGTGTGTTCACCACCCAGAGTCAGTTCTCTTTCTATCACCCTATATCGATACCCTTTACCCTCATCTACCACCCTGTCTTACCCTCTGGTAACCACTAAACTATGTCTGTGTCTATGAGTTTTTGTTTTTTCATTTTTTTGTCTTGTTCTTTTATTGTTTTCAGTTTTATATACCACACATCAGTGAAATCATATGGTTCTCTACTTTTTCTGTCTGACTTATTTCACTTAGCATTATAATCTCAAGATCCATCCATGTTCTTGGAAATGGTACTATTTCATCTTTTCTTAGGGCCAAATCGTATTCCATTTTGAATATATACCACAGCTTCGTTATCTATTCATCTATCAAAGGATACTTTGGTTGTTTCCATGTCTTGGCCACTGTAAATAAAGCTGCAATGAAAATTGGATTGCATATATCTCTATGGATAAATGTTTTCAGATTTTCGGGGTAGATACCCAGGAGAGGGATTGCTGGGTCATATGGTAATTCTATTCGTCATTTTTTGAGGAACCTCCACACTGCCTTCCATAGTGGCTGCACCAACCTGCATTCCCACCAAAAGTGTATGAGGGTTCCTATTTCTCCACAGCTTCTCCAACACTTGTTACTATTTGTCTTGTTGATGGTAGCCATTCTGACTGGGGTGAGGTGATATCTCATTGTGGTTTTTATTTGAAAAGACAGTTGATCTTATAACCAAAAAGGCTACTGAGTGACTAACAAGTGAGGATTGTAAACAGTGTAGAGACGCTGGACAAAAGGATGAGTCATGTCCCTTTGGGATGGAGCAAGACAGTATGAGATTTCATTATGGTACTGAGAATAGCATGGAATTTAAAACTCATAAATTGTTTGTTTCTGGAATTTTCTATTTAATGTTACACAGTTGATCTTGTGTAACTAAAACTGAGGAAAGCAAAACCGTGGATAAGAAGGGAGGGACTACTGTATTTTTGTTTCATTATGTTAATGGGCAGTATAAATAATCAAGAAGGTGCATTCTTCACCTCTGAATGTCACAGCATCCTTACTACCTTACACAAACTTGGCACTCTAAACAGCTGTGAAGTCTATCTCAAATGGAGAACAATCATGGAGATCAAATAATTTACTAACTATCTATTTTTTTTAAAAATAGTACAAGTGGACTATTTTAGTAATTAATTAAAGTGTTTATAGAGGTCTTTTAAAAGATTATGGAGTTACAGTAAAGCTGATTTTAAGAAATACTCAGAAAACCAGGGATTTTGGGGAAACAAATCTTCAGTTCCAAGTGAATGCTAACAACAAGTTGTACTCATCTCTGCTGATTTTAAAAACTACAGACAGCTGACTATGAGGTAGCCCATTTGCTGAGCCCTTTACTGTGTTAGGTTATTTCTATCTATAACCCTACGAGGAACACAGTATTCTCCCCTCTCTAGTTAAGGGAACTAGAGTTTGGAATTTTTAAGTAATTTGCCCAAATTCACATAGCTAGTAATGATGGAGCTTCAATTAAAAAATAACTAGCTAGTGTGTGGCTGGTCTCAATACTATAATGCCTGACACATGGCATGGAGTCTTATATAATCAGCTATTCTAATTGAAAAAGTAAATATGCCCTACCATCGTTATTTTTTCCAGAGACAAAAATCACTCAGAGCTCCCTCAAATACTGTCTTGTCTCCCTCTGTCATTGTGTCGATGATGTAATGACTTAAAACACAAGGGCTACTAAGTCGACATTAGAATTTGAAGGGAAGAAATTAATTATGTTTAAAATGTCACGTGGCATGTGAGTTACATGCACCATCTCGTTTAAATTTCATGGTAAATCTGTTAATATGTACTAACTTCCACTTCATGAGCTTAAAATGACCTGTCCCAGGTTGCACAATAAGAAATAGCGGGGCCAGGGTACAAACCCGATCACTTTGGCTCCATAATCCAGAGGCTGCACTATTTTCTGAAATTCCTTGCTGCCTCCACGTCTGGCTAAGAATCTTGGTGGTTTACTAAGAGGAATTGAAAAGCCCTGAGGAATTAAAGAACTTCAGTATCACAGTGTCCAAAGCTATAGGCACATGGGGGGGTCAAAGTATCTTCTTAACTTTTATCCCTTCATTAAGCATACACTGATGAAACCCATGGCATTGCCTTTTCTGTTACACGGCAGGAAGTGACAAAAATTGATTTAGTTAACTTTGTCCTTAGCTGAGTTCCAAACTATGTTGCTAGTGTCTCAGCAGCTGTACAGGAATCAAGTAAAAACAAAGTCATAGTGTATAAAAACAGCTATTGGTTGCAGTTGGCAATTTACTCCAAGAATGAGATGAAATTAAGAGATGAAAGGCAAGGGAATAGAGATTCCACAGATTCTGGGCTTCAAACAGTTTGAAAGACCAACTGCTTTTACGTCCACTAGCAATTACATTTTAGATATTTTTAGTGGCAAATTTCCTTCATCACACAACCCTATGGAAAAAGATTTGATTTAGGGTGTATAACCTTATAAATAAATGAATTCTACCCTGAAAAAAAAGAAAAAGATTATGGAGTTAAAAGAGTTCTTCACATCTTGCCTTACTTCAGTTTCTAAATTGAAAACTCAAGGACAGAAATGATACCATGTATCCTGGTATGTGCTGATTTGTAGACTGTCTTGTGTTAATCTTAAAAAGGATATGTTAGCTCTATGGTATGTTTGTGGAAAAATCTCAGCAATCAAGACAAGACAAACACCCCTGAAAAATTACTGAAAAAAATTGGCTATTTAGCTTACTGTGCCTTTAAAGACTGAGCCTAGTCTAGTGGTCTAGTATGAGTGCAAACAGTGAGTTCAATGTAAATATGATAGAGTGAAATAAAGATGAGTGAGACAGTGTGCCCCTATAGGGGTATACAGACAACACAGAAAACTCCAAGGCACAATTTATTTGAAACAGCAACAGCACCTTGCAACTCAGAAGATGAAGAATAGTGGCAAATCTAGAAGGAGAAACTCAACTAAAAGCGAATCAGACAACATCAGATGTGATAGCCATACTAGTTATCGTCCTTCCGGCTGTAGCACTCTCAAATGCAAAGGGAAGTGAAGTACATAGAAAATCAACTTACTTTTATTTTGCTGAATTCCTCTCCTCCCCACCCCTTTTCTCTCTAACTCTTCCTTCAAATGCTCTAATTTTGGAAAGTCGCTATTTCAGATCAAGTCCACAGAGGGCTGCATTTTGTCACTTTGCAATCAGCAACTCAAGCAGTCATATCACTTCAGTCATAGCTACTATGTTACTTCCAAATTGGTCTGGGATATTAAAAGACAGCATTGGAAGAAATGCACATGAAAACAAAATCCTATTTCTCCTTTTGGCTTGTTTTTTTTATTTCTTTTTATTTCCGTCTTCAGCATTTTGATTATCTATTTCATTTCAGATCTATAGCTTATTTTGCCTCAGAAAAGGATTTCCCCATTGGTTATGTTGATAAAGCAGATTTCAGGAGGTCCAGATTCAAAAGCTCTCTTCTGAGTAATAAAATCTAACCCTTGCCACTGCAGGAAGTTTTAAACTTGAACACTAAATTTTATTTAAACTGAATTTTTATTTAAACCTTTAGTTTAGGGTAACTATGGCTGGAACTTGCAACTGTTACAATCAGAACACTTAAACAAGTGGAAGCTTTTTTTTCAGCATTTAATTGGGACCTCCTATTTTATGCTATGTAAATGTTATAAATGTTATAGAGGTGTGAGCTACATAAGATGAACTGCTTTATGGCTACTGTATCACATTGAAAAAAACAGCAAAGAAACATTACAGTAGCAACTTATTTTTTTGTTTCTTGGTTTCTCAAAGAACACCATAGGGAAATTCTATTCCTAAAACAAATCTTGAAATCTGACTTCCTGATTTCCTTATAACCTATATACATAGAAATAGACCCAAAATCTCTCTCTTCTATCTAAACTTCCCCTAACTTTCTAGCTTGGGACACTTGGGTAATGGTATTTTCTACATTTCCCATCTCCCATTTCCCTGTTAATGTATTCATCATTGTTTCTCCATAGCAGTGTTCTCATTCCAGTGTAAATCATTCTCCCCTTTCTAACATCCCTAATTTGCTATATCGCCCAGTACTCTGATCAACATCACAGGAAAGCAAAAGCCAAGTAGATAGAAAAGGGTATAAACACTCAGTGATTGACAGCAGCCCCAACTACAGCCCCATTCCCATTTAAGTTTTGGTTAGAGCAGTCTTACGTGTACTTTTGGATCATCTGGAGAGCATTTTAAAAAATACAGTGTTTAAGACCTGCCCAAGTGAATCTAATACACAGCAAAAGTTGCTAAACACTAGTTTGGAGATTTGTGTTCCATAAAAGAAGACACTGTATTTTTTTCTAAAGGATTTGGTCATAGAGATACGGTAGTGATAGTATTGGGGAAAATAAATGGAGATGATAGTACTGAGGAAAGTATTGGTGACTGGTGACTGCCATGGGTAGACATCTGTTGTCATCAGAATTTAAAGTGGATAGGCAAACGGGAAACAAACTGTAATCTGAGTCTCCTTCACACTTTTACCACCACTGGACTCAATATCAAGGCCCTATGTCTCTGACTAGCATACCTTGGGCAGGAAAAGAATCAGTTAACTATGTTACCTATGATAGTACTTAATTCTAGGGTCTCTGGAATAAAACAAGGAAGTTTTTTAATGCTCTGGACTCTTCCTCATGGATTCAGGTTGCAGCCAGATGTTCTTTTTACAAACAGAGCAATCTACTCCCCTACCTGGGCCTACGTAATACCGAGACATAGAAGGCCAGGGAGTTACATCAGTCCCTCTGTGTCCAATGCTGTGATTAACAAAGCAGTTTAGTTGGCACAGCCTCCAAAGGGACCCCCGGGGTAGCTGCTGGAGTCTTCTGGTTAAGGTGGAGGTGCCCATGTATCCACACTGATCAGGATCTGTTTTGTCAGCAATCCACTATCAAGAGGTGAAAGCACACCTACATCTATATCAAGGGTGCCTCCCTTGAGTGTAGCCTCCTGCCTTACATATGAGCTCTGTTATTTGGTCTCAGTTTTATTTTCAAAGTACCTCAATGTCTTCCCCATTTTTTGACTCAAAATTGATTAGTTTCACAATAGTGAGGATTCAGGTAGCTCTTAGGTTTCAAACAGATCTTAAAATTACATATCTGTCTGTTTATTACCTATCTATCTATCTATCTATCTATCTATCTATCTATCTATCTATCTATCTATATCTATCTATCTATCTATCTATCTATCTATCTATCTATCTATCATCATCATCTATCTTTCATCTCTCTATTGAATCTATCATCTATTTATCTATCTACTTCTCTATTTTCATGATTGTGTGAAATGGCTCTAGCCATGTCAAATGTTTCCACAAACTGTACTATACCATTTCCTGGTAGATTATTGTTGAAATCTCTCCATTCCCTACATATAAATATGTAAATATTTATATGTAGGCAATGTGCATATAAAGATGTAGGCAAAGATGTGTTATTGATATGCAAATATATATTCAACATATGAAGCAGGCCAATCACCTTGCCATCTATAGGTTTCTAGGTTACTGAACAGTGGTTGTAATACAAACAGAAGCTGGATGACTTTCAGATCACAAATAATCCCTAATATTGAACTGTGGTCTTTTATCTCGCCATATTTCTCTGCATTTAATACCATTTCTAGACTATTTTAGTAGCAAGCTATAATTAGGATCCTGAGAATTATTTTTCTGGACTTCCACAATGAACTCAACCCAAATTTCAAAAGGTGCTAATAGCAAATAACCAGTGTCAGCAGCTCTAAAGCACGACAGAGCAGCTGCCAATTACCCAGGGAATCTTTTATCATTGAAGCAGAGAAAATGCCTTGAGTTAGCCTAAACATAGCTACCATGACCTCTATCATCCACAAAAGACTGCAATTTAGGTCTATGTCCATGGAGATTGAGTTTCAAACATGTTTCCAGTTTCATAGGAGAACAGTTTAGGTCTCGAAGTGGTCTCTCTGCAGTAGTATTCTAAGCAACATAAATGTTTTGTAAGGTAAATCTTTACTCTTTACACCATAAGTCTATTGAGATTGTACCCATCATTTCAATATGCTTTGGGGTATCAACTTTTGTAAGAAGTACTGAACCATAAAGCTTGGCTCTCAAATTATAATCCACATATAGTTCGTTAGTCAGGTGTCCTCATAGTTCCATGTTGGCTTAAGACAAACAGGTAAAGATATTTAGAAGTACACTAAGTCCTCACTTAACATTGACAATAGTTTCTATTACTTTAAGTGAAATGACATATGATGAAACTAATTTTACCATAGGGTAATTGACATAAACAAGAATTAAGTTCTTACAGCATCTCACTCAACAATGTTATGACAGAACACTAAACAAAAAGATGCTATTCCAGGACCTGCTGTAATTTAAACATTTTATAATCCTCTCAAAATGTTATAAGAGGAAATCTTATTCGTAACATATTGCTAAATTCCTGAAATCCATTTCTTCATCTTCTTACAGTAGTTTCCAAAATATGTATCCCTCACTTTGAACTCTCCAAAACTCTCTTTAAAACGACCCCTTTGGGCTCTCTATTTGTCCAGTTCTCCTTCACTTTCCTGGATTTCTTGTTTTCCTTAATATAGCCAACTGAAGGAAGAATGGACAAGTCCTAAAGTTATAAATATTTTCACATTAACTATTTTTACTTTCTAAAGGAAATCCTTGCATCCAATCTAAGTAGCAAACATTAAAAGTTTAAAGTGCCACACACATTAAGAAATGAAAGTGAGGTTTGAGAGTCCTAAAACTAATTTATTAACATTAATATATTGCACATTTTAGCACAGATAAAAATGTCAATAAATATTTGTTGAGAAATTTCTATATACCTAGTACTAAATATAAATTATCTCATTGATTTTAACATATTTTGAAATGTATTGTTAAATTGAGAAATCTAATTGTGTTACACAAATTCCAGAAAAGCAATAAACCTTTTTCCTAAAAAAGGTCATAGAATAATCTTGATGGAATGCTATGGTTTATGATTGGTTTGCATCAAAGTTATAGCTGTGTCACTCTTAGATATCTTGAAGCAAGACCAATACTTGACTCTAGCAAGTAAATTAAGTGAATATGATCCAAGATTTGCTATAAGGTACTTGTCATTTCATTAAAAAGCTGTGTTACTGAATCTTTAAAAAAATTATAATAGTCCCAATAAGCTCAGTTTAATGTGTGTGTGTGTGTATGCATATGCGTGTGTGTGTAAAAGGTTAAAATAGTTACTAATCTTTAAGTCAGTCCTAGGTTCTATAATAAAGGTGCTCTTTCTGCTTGAAGGCTTATACTTGATTGAGTTCATATTTCCATAATTTCATTTGTCCATTACCTTGCATCAGAAAATCCATATAACGAAATTTTTTCTGTCTCACAAAAAATTATAATGGACTCATTCAGAATTCAGTTCACTTACATCTTTTACTGAGCTAGTATATTTAATAGCTAATGCATTCATGTTACAATATCATAACTGACCAGTAAGGAATGTATTGTACTCAGAAGTTCATGATATTTGATGTTTTTAGGTAAAATATTATGAGTCAACATTTCACTTTAACTTTACCTTAAGTTGATAATTGTACACATCAAATTCATTTAAAAAAGAGTTCTTTCTATAAATTTAGTTCAAGTAAACTTCTCTCAACACTCATTTAAAAGAACAATCATAAAACCTGTTTTAAAGAAAGCTCCTTGAGGATAATTCTTCAATTATGCTTTTTTTTTTTTTTTTTTTTTTTTTTGATGCAACCTAAACTTGAATTTCTCACCAAAAATTGTCATTATAGATTCTAAGATTCAATTTTGTAAGGAGATTGCCTTAGGAGTTTGGCTTGGTTCCAGTGAAGTAATTGCATTACACCTTCCTAATTTTTCACAGAAATTTCAAATAAATACAGTTTTCTTCCTTGTATAATAATAAGAAAATGCTACCAAAATGCAATGAACAAATAAAAATTTATATGTGTGAATACATGTATATAGACAGGTGATAGATAACTGGAAATTGTTGGAAAGGCCACTGAAACTCGTGAAAAAAAGACGGCTTACACTAGAGAAGTCTATGACATAGAGAAAACATTATTTCTGTGTCTCACTCTCCTGATCAGTCTAGCTATTATTTTTCATCACCCCAAACTTTCCTATACCCAGTACCCTCAAGGACAATGAAGATGATTAATTCTTAGACATTGACAAGAAAAAAAATTATGACTTGTTCTAAAATGAACAAGAAAGTGAGAGAAAGAGCAGTTAACCAGTTAATAGCTGTGGGCCAATTAGCAAAAGACAGCTCACATTCTTGAATGTATGTTGGAGCTTGGAATTAACCCCAGGCTTCTATTCCCCAACCACTAGCCACTTCCTGCATATGCATGCATTTCAGGACTATTGCCTGTAATCAATCAAAAGAGGTAAATGTTACTTACAGACTGTGCACCTACCATAAAACTGCCCCTCTTCAACTTTTCCCGCCCCCCACCTTGTCCGTAGCCATTGTCAATTCTTTCAAAGGAACTTCCACCTTTCTTCCTCAAAACATAACGTGCAAATTTCATGTCAATCGCAGGATGGTAAACATGCTTCTCTTTTCCACCTAGCCACACTGCTGCTGGTTTTGACTTTATGACCCAGGGCCTGGCCTTTTGTGAGTAGTCTTTAGCTCAATAAAACCTTCCTTTCAGAGAAAACTTTCAGCTGTGACTTTTTTGTTGCTGTTATTTAATAAGATAAGTGGCCAACATTAGCTTTCCATGGAAATTTCATGTACAAAAGAGATTAAGACCTTTTACTACAGCAGTCAAGTTTTATATAGAAATTATATAAATTATTATATAAAAAGATTTACCAGATAAGGCACATGACATAGTCACCTCAAAACTTCTGGAATGTTATGCCAGAGAGCTCTCTTACTTAGTCTCCTGGTGAGGCTATCTCTGCACACAGAAGACATGGCCTAACAGAAAAATGAACAGGGGAATTTTATTTTTATTTTATTTTTTTAAGGTACTACTAGAGAGCACATTTAGATTTGCCGTATCTATTTGTACAACTTGGATGACAAAAGAAAACTATGCCCCATAGGCCAAATCCTAACCATGGCCTCTTTTTTATGGCACTGCACATAAGACTTGTTTTCCACGGTTAGAAGGTATAAAAAGAAAAAAGAAGAATACTAAATAGGGAAATATTTGGCCTACAAAGCCTATAACATTTACTATCTAGCCCTTTTCAGAAAAAATTTGCTGACACTTGATTTAAGCTATTAATAAAAGGCCCTATTTAAATGACTTGAATGAATTCTTCATGGTTAATTTGGGGGAGAATTAAATAAGTCTTTTTTGAGCTTTTTCTGTATTCTCAGGTTTATGATGTCCATAAAGGCCTAAAACCTCCATAGCTAGATCAGGTAAGACCACCTGGAACTCTGGGACTTAGGCCACGTCCCTTTAAGCAGAACAGCCTAGAGAAGCTAGGTCTGGCTGGCAGCAGAACACTGAGCCCATTACATGATCCAGTGGGTTCTGCCATCATAAACACACAGGTAAAGGCCGAGCACATTTTCAGCAGCTGTTACTGCTAAATAGGAAAATACACTTTCCATATGCCAAGCAAGCCTTTGGAAAGGTCACCTCAGCCACAAGCTCAGAAATGTTTTTGTTTGCTTGTTTGTTTTGCTATCAAACAGGATATATATCCCACCCTTCCTTGAAATACTCATGTTCAATGTCAGAAGACAGTGTATGTTTGTTCTTTCTTTCTTTCTTTCTTTCTTTCTTTCTTTCTTTCTTTCTTTCTTTCTTTCTTTCTTTCTTTCTTTCTTTCTTTCTTTCTTTCTTTCTTTTTTTTTTTTAATGTCATTACTTCATTCAGCTGCATTTATTTTTATTATAATAATAAAGTCCAATTTCGGTGTGGCAAAAGGAAAAAAAAAATTGAGCCCACATAAATAACCTTCAGCCTGATATTACTTCAACAAAAGCCTCTGAAAGCCTCTTTGTACATGTGGGGACCAATTTCTTTCTTTCACACACATCCATGTTAGAGAGGGATACTTGCTACAGTTCAGCTCTGTTAAGCATATCATGATGCTGTTCCGTGGGAAACAAATTGAATACATCCTTCAATCTCCAAGATCCCCTCACCAGCACCAAGAAACTTAAACAAATAATATAAAATTTCAATACTGAATCACACTGTACTATTATTCATAAGAGTCAACACTGAACAGCTATATGATGCAACGGAGGAATTGGTTAATGTATGCAAGTAGTGACATTTATTTAAGTTGTTACACTAGTGTTTGCAAAGCTTTTACAGGTATGGTAAAATATTTAAAATAAAAACATTAAATTAAAACAACGTTTAAAAACACATGTCTACTATGCAATGAAAGAAAGCACTAAAACTAGACCAAAAGGAATGGTATAGGCTGGATTGTACCTCCCACCCCTCAAATGCGTACGCTGAAGTCCTTACTGCCAGTCACATTCTAATAACTCAGAACTGACTGTTTGGGGAGAAAGAACCTTTCAGTAAGTGACTGAATTAAAATAAGGCAATGGGGGTGGGCCTTATCTAATCTGACTGTTATTCTCTTAAGAGGAGGAAATTGGGACACAGAAAGGAACACCAGGGGCTCTCCCACAGAGGAACTGACCATGTCAGGACACATGGCAAAGGTATCTGCAAGCCAAGGAGAGAGGCCACAGAAAAAACAAACCTACCAACATATCAATCTTTGATTTCTAGCCTCCAGAACTCTGAGAAAATATATTTCTGTTGTTTATGACACCCAGTCTATGGTATTTTGTCATGGCAGCCCTAGCAAACTACTACAAGCAATATAATAAAATATTGTTAATATTACATTTTGTTGGTCAATTTATGCCTGACATTTATGCCTTTAAACTTCTATTTAACTTATTCACTTTCTCTTTTGCTCCTCATTCCTCCCAGTTACCTTTCCCCTGCTTCCTTCTTTCTTTCTTTATTTATTTATTTATTTACTTGTTTGTTTGTTTTTTCCCAAAAAGTAATTTTTGAACACCTACTTGTGTGACCAGATTCATGAATAGCTATGCACTAGATATTTAAAGCATGATTTGATTCTTTACAAAATTTATTCTGCTGATTGTTAACTATACATTATTTGACACAAAAAGAATAATTAAAAAACCCACGTCAACATTTCCTAACACACACACATACACATACACACACACACACACACACACACACCCCTTTATTAGGAGTTAGTTATATAGAGACATGTTACTAATTATTCCTGCAATAACAAAAGAACATGTTTATGATTTGCAGTCTGCTCAAAACTACTGTCTAAAAGACATCTGTATGTAACCAAAGCAAAATATCTCAGGTTGCTTTTTGACAGGTATTCTTAAATTTCCAGTACACTTCAACAATAACTAAAGAAAAATTACTGATCACTAGGAGAAAGTAGCTAGGTGCTATTTTTAAAGATGAGTTCCCATTTTCTTTAGCGATCACTCCCCACCTCTCACCATCCTGCTTTCACTGTGAGACCTTATATCTAAAAACATGTTCTTTAGCTTCAACATAAAAGTTTTGATGAGGAGGCGACATAGTAGTCAATTAAAATAGTTTGATAAAACCCATTGACCTAGCTGGAATAGTGTTTGATATATTTTCCCAGAGGAACATTTCAAAACTAAGGACTAGATGGATGCTTCAAACGGCACAAATGAAGGGAATGGGTGGAGGTAATCAGAGCAATAGTACACAACTCCAAGTAAAATGAATGATTCCTCTTCCTGAGCCATCATATGTATGACTTCTCTTCTCAGTCTTTAACATTTGCTGTGGTGGCCAGAGAGCTGGAAGACCCAGACTGTCTTTGAGCAGGAAACTTAAGTCAAAGCACTAAATATGTGATTATGCTCATGAGAATTATATGTATAGTGGTCCTCAGGCAAAGGCCAGACACAGCAAATTTGTGAAGCAGATAATACGTGGGGACTGTCACCCATTTATGACAACGAATACTTAACAAACAACTTTATGAAAAAATATAAATATTCTGTTATAAATATTACAGATATAAATTATGTATAGCACACAAGTAACAAATGATAAAATATGCAATACTCTTTATTGTAAATTCCCTATAGCTAATCAATTCACGCAAAATCCTTCAGTTGATTTTAGCAAACTCTTGTATTTGTAACCAACTTTTGGATACAACTGATGAAGAAGCATAGTTTCAGAGTAGTTTTTGAGTGGTGGGAAAGTATTTCCTTAATTTCTTGTGCTATTCACAATGTAGTAGCTGCAGTCATGACACTTTTAAGTTCAATTTACATTTTTCACATTTTTGCATTCATCATTTTAATAAGCCGACAGTAAACAATCAACAAAACAATGACTCAAACCCTGATGTATTTTGTTTGCTAATTTTCATAAATACTCCCATCACAGCTAATTTCAAGTTCTCAATATGTCACTGAAAAAGTAGTTGAGAAGAGATACACAAGAGAACACTTTTATATAGTTATTTCCACCATGCAATTACAGTGGCCTTAAAATAACTCCAAGAGCAAAGACAATAATTAAATGTAATGAAGCCATTAGAAAGTAATGAGTTTTGCATATTACCTTTTTTTAATATAATTTATTTAATTGCAAATATGTATTATTTTTTAATCATGACTGTGTTTAACAATTGGCTCTCAAAATTTATAAAAAATTAAATGGTTGCCTCCCATGAGTGGTACAAACCAGCTTCAACACTCCACTGCTTCTGTCAGCCCATGCTTTTCCTTTTAAACCCCTTTTCTTTTTCTCTCATATTTTTTTTTCCTCAGGTGCTCACAGAAATCTATCTTTTCCTTGATCAATTCCTCTAAAATTTCTTCTACGTAAATATTCCTCTTTGCCAGCTTCTCAGTCTTTCCAAAATCTGATCTGAATACAATGTCATTAAAAATATTATCAAGTTATTCACACTAATATGGGATATTAAAAATAGCTAATATTTGTCCTGTTCAATAAAAGTGTAGAATTGAAACTTCAAATGAATGAATCTTTAATGGTAGAATTTTAATTTTTAATGGTACACCATGGAACAAAGATATTTTGGGCAGATACTCCAAAATACACCATGTAGTATATATGAATATTTTTGGAATTTATGTGTTCTAGTCTAGTCAGTATACTATTTGAACTTCTCTAATAAATTTGGAATTAACAACACTACTAAGTAATTAACCTTTTTATTGATACATTCTATAAACTCCCATTTCCAACATTGCTCTGCTTTGCTCTCCCTGGTCTAGAAATTCTGAACATTTCCCTATGAATACCATGCTCCCTTTAGCCTCCAGTTGTTCTCTCTACCTAGAGCAACCTATTCATTCTCTATTCTCACTCCCTGAGTTTAGCTTCAGCTCTTCCTAAGTCAGGTGAGTCAAGCCTTTTCCTTGAGAAACCTTCCCTACCCCTAATATTCCTGGAGTAAGCACCTCATAGGATCCTAAGAATCTTGTGCTTACCCTTGCAGGAATACTTGCCTCCTTTGATCATAATTTTCTACTCGCTTTTCTACCCCACTTGCCTGGGAATTCCATGAGGGGGGTGGGGGAACAAGCCAGCTTTGTACATCAGTATTTTCTGACACCCAGAATGATGTCCAGCAGTATGTTGGCAGTGGGCAAATACTGGTTGAAAGCAATAATGATGATTCAAAGGAGGAAAAACCAGAGCACAGAGATTATGAACATGCTTCCTATTTGCTTCTCTCTCGGGTTATGACTACATCATGTTCAAATTCTTTTAAAGAAGAGACATTATTCGTGATTGAATTTGATTGGATGAGCAATTGTTAAGTAATAAAGAGCAGCAGCACCTTACTGAACTGCCATCTTGCATATTCCTGAAAGCCCCCCAGGGTACAGAAAGTTTTTAAAAAGCCATGCCTAATTAATACAAGCAAACAAAGAACGATCTCTGGTCACCAGAATCCAAATGCACATTTGCCTGCCTTATTCCATCAGCTTGAGACATTTAAATGCTCCACATAATATGACAGAAATCTTTTGACCATGGTTTGCCAGAAACAGAGTAGCTAAATCCCCTCAGTAGTGAATGGGAGCCAAATGTGAAAATAAATGAAATCTTGACAAAACTTTTTGACTTTTCAACCCGATATACTTATTTTACAGATAAGGAAAAGTTATGACACATTACCTCATCTGTCAGACACACTACTTAATTTGAGTCTCATTTCCAGTAATCATCACCAGAAAAGAGAAAAAAAAATGCTTTTGATTAAAGCAAGTCAAAAAAGGTTGTGTCCTCCTCCTCAAGTTCTTCTGGAAGGCAATTCAATCAAATTTAAAACTGAAGCCACTCCCCCACCTCACAGTATTAAAGCCCAGGAAAAGAACTGTGCAGTATTAAACACTCTTACTTTACAGCTAGCACAAAAGGATAGGGATTTGCAATAGAACAAGTGCTAAGAGTTGAGCTTCAGGCAAGGAAAGATCATTATTTATAACAAGCTGAACTGCTCCTATATGATTAACAGAAGAACAGTGAATTAATGTTGTTATCTTAATATTATTTAAATGGCCTCTAGATGTGGTGTGAAGCCAAGCCAAGCAGAGTGGTTAACAAAAAATTAATGTCAATCCAAAAGACATTTCTGGGAAATATTTTTACTAGGACTACAATTTGTTTAATTAATGGCCTCAAAATGATAAGCTTTAATAAGCCTCTTCTGTATGTTCTTATTTTATTTGGAAAACAGGATACAGACCAATTTAATGGAATTTTCTTCAGAGACTGGTAAAACTGGTAAGCTTCTGGATTATTATCAGCCATTTTAAAGATTTCTTGTTTGCAAAATGTAGTTCATGCCCTAGGTTATCTTGGGAAATGGATGAGGAATGTATGAAACCAGAATGTTAGCATTTTATTACCTGTAGCTTTAACTGCTTGAATAGCAAGTTGGATTTTAAGATACAAAAAAACAAGCTTCTATCACCGTTAAGGCAGGTTTAGATGGGAATATGTGACTAATTGTCCTGAGACTAGAAGTGCCTTTATAAAGTGGGCTAAGTAGGAGGCCACATTTCAGGGACCTTGTTCCTGCCCTCAAGACAAACTTCTGGTATAAGAATTCCTTATCAGTGTTCCCCCTTAAAAATTAAACTACAAAGGATAAAGTTGTGGGCATAGGATGAGCTGAAGGCAGAGATATGTGCAACATAGATATTTATAATCTAAAATACTTGAGATTTAAACTCAGAAGAATCATATTCCAAACTAACTATCCTAACTATCGGTGATTGGGATATTTGTAAATGATATCAGGGATATCTAGGGTAACTTACAGAATGATACCAGAGGCTTCACAATTATATGGGATATGATAGAGAAAGAATTTTCTATTTTCTGAAAGATTCTTCACATTAATGAAGTAAGTAAACACGGGGGATCAGATCAGCAGGCAGCATATATAAAACCCACTCAAATCCCCTTCACTTCACTCAACTTTTCTCAGACAACAGAGGGAAGGTTGAAAAATGTATTCACTGTACATTACAATTTTTGTTTTTTGTTTTGTTTTGCTTTGTTTGATTTTGGCCAACCTGCTGCCTTCCTGTCCTCCTTCCCTTTGGTGACAACAGTCCAGTAAATTTATCAACTTTTTTGTATTTCCCTTCCCTGCTTAATTGTCTTTCTTCCTAGTAGTACTCAGCATATAGGAGAACATTATAGCTCCCTAAGGCCATGCATTCCTTGATATTAAAGCCAATACTGCTATGGGAAGTGACCAAGAAGTGACCCGAAAGTTGTATGTTTTAAGAAAAAAAAATACTATAATAATCCTGGACTGAACCCTAATGAGTCTGTATTTTCACACTGCCACATATACTTTCATATTTTTATTGCTTGTTTATTAAAATTATAATTATTAACATGAATGGATTTGGGATACAGATTTTATAATCCTGGACTCCAACTCTGGTAGCTCAATAGCAAAGTGTATCTGTATTCATTGACTACCTATCAATAATAATAAATGAAGTCTGTAATTCTATATTTGAGTCCATTCTCCTTTCCAATTTGGTTAATATTCTTAAATATACCCAGAATACATGAGAAAAAAAAAAGTATATTGTATATGTACACGTGTGTGTATATACATATATATATATATATATATATATATATATATATATATATATACATGTATACATATATATGATCCATTCAAGATGGCAGAGTAGGTAAATGCTGTACTTACCTACTCCCACAACCCCATCAAAATTACAACTAAACTGCAGAATAACAATCATTGAGAATGCCTTAATTCCAGCTGACCTGAAGCTATACAATTAAGGACATACAGAAAAAGATACCTCAAGACTGGTAGGAGGAGTGGAGACGAGGAACAGGCTGATCCCACACCCAAGTATAACCATTAAAAATTGGGAAGAGGGTGGCTGGTTAGCTCAGTTGGTTAGAGCATGGTGCTGGTAGGACCAAGTTTACCGGTTCGATCCCTGCATGGGCTACTATGAGTTCCATCCTTCTTTAAAAAAAAAAAAAAAAAAAAAAAGCGGGGTCTATGGAGTTCCCCGAGGAGGAGAAAGGGGCCCCAGCCCCACACCAGGCTCCCCAGCCCAGGGTTCCAGTGCTAGGGAGAGAAGTCACCACAACTTCAGGCTATGAAAACCAGCAGAGATTATGGCTGAGTGAGACAGAGGGTGGCTGAAGTGTCAGGCACTCCTTTTAAAGGGATCATGCACAGACTTATTTGCTGATGGACACACTTGCTCTGAGCTCCAGTGCTGGGGTAGCAGCTCCAAAGGCCCCAGGGACATACAGGGAAGAACTGACTTATCTGGCTTCAGGGCTACGGTTGGCAGGGCAGCTTTCTCTCGGATGGAGGAGGTGGTGGAAGCCATTGTTTCTTTGATGAGACCTCACAAAGTAGAGAGGCAGCCAGCTGCAATACCTGAATCTCCATGAACCTGATTAACAATGTTTCTTTGTCCTGGTGATTCCCTGAGAATACCGCATACCCAAACCACTTCCAAGGGATTTTCCCTATAAATGGTTCATCTTGGTTCATATTTCTCAAAATTTTTCAAAGGTTCATAAAACCCACAAAAGCAGCATTTGGCTTTGTCATGTCCTGTACTCTGGCCGAGCAGCCCTAAAACCAGCACTAGCAACAGCCAGGCTTGATTTTCAACATGGCCTCTCAATGCACCTCCAAACCTAACATGGGCAGTGGCCATCTGTGGATTGCTTTCTGGCTCATGTCAGGTGGCCCTAGGCAGGGCACAGGCTGCAGCAGAATATGGCCTGCTGTGATGCCCCTCCCAGGAGGCCCCAGGGCTGGCATGCCTGGGGGCCAGCTTCAGATATTCAGAATTACCTTGCTGCTGCCTGCGAGGACACACTCAAAGGGCACACTGGGGAGGCACCAGAGTCCTATTAAAGTAAATTCTGCTTCATAGGATCAGCCTGTGCACAATAGCTCCTCCACTGTAGTCACAGCCATTCCTCACAATCAGTCCAAGGGTCAATCCATCCCACTGATGTGCCAACAACAACCAAGGCTCAACTACAACAGGAGATCATGCAACCCACAAAAGGGACACACCTGGAGTACCCAGCTAGGCAAAAAGGAATACTTTACTGCACCACTAAAACCCACAACACACCTAATACATAAGGCCACTAAACTAATACTGGGAAGCATAGCAGCACTGAGTAATATATAGAAACAAACACAATAAGGCAGTCAAAATGGGGATACATAGAAACATGTCCCAAATAAAAGAACAGAACAAAGCTCCAGAAACAGAACTAAACAAAATGGAGACAAGCAATCTACTAGACACAGAGTTCAAAACACTGGTCATAAGGATTCTCAGTGATCTCAGGGAGAACTTCAATAAAGAGATAGGAAACATAAAAATGAAGATAGAAAACATAAAAAAGAGAACCAGTCAGAAATAAAGACTACAATAAGTGAAATGAAGAATACTTTAGAGGGAATCAAGAGTATGTTAGATGATGGAGAGGATCAGCAATATATAAGGTAGTAGAAAACATGCAGTAAGAACAGCAAAAAGAGAAAAGAAACAACAACAAAAAAATGAGGATAGTTTAAAGGGCCTGTGGGACATCATCAAGTGTTCCAATAGCCATATCATAGGAGTACCAGAAAGAGAAGAGAGAGAGAAAAGAATTGAAATTTATTTGAAGAAATAATAGTGGAAAATTTCCCTAACCTGGAGAAATAAATAAATATGAAAGCCCAGAAGCACAGAGAATCCCAAACAAGATGAACCCAAAGAGGCCCATACCAAGACACAACATAATTAAAATGCCAAAGTTTAAAGACAAAGAAAAAAAATCTTAAAAGAAGCAAAAGAAAAAAGTAAATCACTTACAAGGGAGCTCCCATAAGACTGTCAGTGGATTTCTCAATAGAAACTTTGCAGGCCTGAAGGGATTGACACAAAATATTGAATGTGATAAAAAGGAAGGACCTACAACCAAGATTACTCTACTCAGCAAGGCTAACATTTAGAATCAAAGGATGGATAAAGAGTTTCCCAGAAAAGAAAAAAGCTAAAGTTCATCAACACCAAATTGTAAGGAATCTTAGAAGGACTTTTTTGAGAGAAAAAACAAATAAAAATATGAATAATAAAATGGAAATAACCACATATCTAACAATTAATTTCAATGTAAATGGATTAAATGATCCACTCAAAAGATAGGGTGGCTGAATGGATGAGAAAATAAGACCCTTACATATGCTGCCTATAAGAGACTCATTTCAGATCAAAAGACACAGGGACTGAAAGTAAGGGGATGGAAAAAAATATTTTATTAAAATGGAAACAAAGAAAAAAAAATAAAAACTGGGCTAGCAGTACTTATATCACATGAAATAAACTTTAAAACAAAGGCTATAACAAGAAACAAAGAAACACCCAGTAATCCTACTTCAGGATATTTATTCAAAGAAACCCAGAACACTAATTCAAAGGGGTGCGTGCATTCATATGTTCATTGCAGCACTACTTACAATGGTCAAGATGAGGAAACAACATGTGTGTCTTCATAGATGAATGGATAAAGAGGAGTTGGTACATATATACAATGTAATATTGCTCGGCCATGGAAGGGAATGGGTTCTTGTCATCTGTGATGGCATGGATGGACTTGGAAGGTACTGTGCTAAGTGGAGGATGTCAGACAAAGAAAGACAGATTCAAAGCGATTTAGCTTATATGTGTAATCTAAAGAACAAAATAAACAAACAAAACAGAAACAAACTCGTAGATACATAGCTTTTATTTTTTTGGTTGCCAGATGCCAGCAGGACAGAATGAAAAAGGCGAGGGCATTAAAAAGTACACATTGGTAGCTACAAAGTAGTCATGATGATGTAAAGTAAAGCATAGGGATTATAGTCAATAATATGGCAATAATTATGTATAATACCAGATGGACACTAGACCAGCCAGGGGATCTTAAATTATGTAAATATCTAACCACTCTGCTGTAAACCTAAAATTAAAATTAAATAATATTGAACGTCAACTGTAATTTAATTATTTTTTTTTTAAAAGGGGTAAAGTTAAAGGGAAATAAACTTCAAATTTTCAGGTATAAAATAAATAAGTGATCGGGATGTATTACAGCATAAGAAATATAGTCAATAATATTGTGATAGCTTGGTGCAGTGTCAGATGGTGGCTGGATTTATGGTGATTATTTCTTTAGGTATACAAATATTGAATAACTGTTATATACCCCTGAAATAATAAAATATTGTGTGTTGCTATATTTTAATAAAAATATATATATTTTAAATTTGCTTTTATTGCAGTGCTCCACAAAGTATTTTCCAAGTAATGGGCCAGTTTTAAGGAAAGTGTTATGACTAAGAGAGTCCCATGGTGCAAGATATTTGGAAATTGATAAGTTTATTTTCTTTACTGTGGGAATTCTCAAATCCTTAGTAGGTTATATGCATTGCGAGGAACAGAGAGGACATACAGAATGCTACATAAAACAAATTTAATTGATTATTTAATCTTTTTCTTAGACAGTATCTTGACAGACCACATCTTCACAGAACACGCTTTGAGAAATCTCACTTCATTGTAAGCATTTTGGTAAAAATGAATGTGTTAGGAAAGGGAGAAGATAACATGTGCACACTCATCACCTTCTAATATGCTATACAATTTATTAATATATCTTGTGTGATGGGTTGAATTTTGTCCCCTAAAATTATATACTGAAGTCCTAACCCTGGTACCTGTGAATGTGACCATTTTTTTGGAAATAGAGTCTTTACAGATGTAATCAAGTTAAGATGAAATCATGGGGCTGGGTCCTAATTCAATATAACTGGAGTCCTTATAGGAAGAGGGAAATCTCAATACAAAGACAGAGACATGCAGAAGAAGACACCAAAATGACACACAGGCAGAATGCCATGTGAAGACAAAAGCAGAGATTGAAGTGATGCAACTACGAGCCAAGGAACAAGGATTGTTGGTTTTCACTAGAAGCTAAAAGTGATGCAAGGAACAGACTTCCCCTCAGAAGGAATCAACACTGCTGATATCCTGAATAGGCTCTAGCTTCTAGGACTGAGAGAATAAATTACTTGTTTTAAGCCTCCCAATTTTTGGTTATTGTTATGGCAGCCCTAGGAAACGAATACAGATGTTACTACTCAAAAGTGGGGTGCTTCTATAATAAATACCTAAAAAAGTGGTTTTGGAATTGAGTAGTGGTTAGAGACTGGATGAGTTTTGAGGCACTTAGTAGAAATAACCTACATTGCCTTGATGAGACGGTTGGTAGAAATATAGATCTTAAAGGACTTAGATGGAATGAGAAACATTTTATTGGAAAGTGAAGGAAAGGCCACTCTGTTATAAAGGGCAGAGACCTTGACTGAACTATTTCTACTGTTTGGAGACAAGTAGAATTTGTAAATGATGAATTTAGATATGCGCATTTAGCTGAGAAGATTTCAAAGCAAAGTGTGGAAAGCACAACTTATTTTCTCTTTCCTGCTTATAGTAAATGCAAGAGGAGATACATTAAAGAAGGAGTTCTGCCTGAAGACTGCCTCAAAACATCGTCTAATATACCATGTTTACCACTTTTATATCTTTCCCTCCACTAGATTGTTACCCCAAAAGGGAAGATACAGTTCTCTTCACTGATACTTCCCAACTGCCCTGATGCTCACTGATGCTCAAGAAATATTGAAGAATGAATAAAACTGATACACAGAGCTGAACTTCTCAAATTAGGCTTACTAGTTTTACGCCCAAATTTTCTAACAGCTTTATAAAAGATTAATACTTCTTATAGATTTTTAATTAGGAAAATACATTTTCTTCATCTCCAAATGAAAATGATTCACGTAAGTATAAATATACTGGGTTTTGCAATGCGGATGCTGACATTAAAAAAGAAATTAAAATTTACCAAATAATAGGGTTCAAAACAGGAGAATAATGAAGGAGTTTAAGAAAAAAAAAGTTTATTTCATTGAAATGCAAATTTCAAGCAACATATGCAATTTGTTCTCAAGTAAGGTCTTAGCATTTTATTCTTAGGATGAGATTTGGTAACAGCTGGGTAGACTTTAACAGCATAAATCCTATAAACAGTAATAGCAAACAAAGATCCAAGCCTCCATAGAATACATTAAGATAATAAAAAATGATGGCTGTCTTTATTTTGAAGTTAATCAAACTGCTACCTTAAATCCCCATTGTTTTGGAAATAGTATATAAAATGATACAGACTTTATATGAGCAATGCAATATGTTAGGCAATGAGAACAATAACCAAATTGACTTTGCTCACCCCCATTCTATTCTCAGTAGCTTTCATATATGAACATACTTACTCTTTTAAGAATAGCTGATACTCCATTATCAATTAGTTAAAAGCTTTATCTTTTCATTGTTACATTTGCATATATCCCATTTTCCAGCAATACAGAGCTATTTAGAAAGGTATTTTGTAGATGTAAAAAAATAATAAAACTTTTATAATTTTAATTTGTATAAAAACGTATGTCTAGGAAATATTTCCTTGCATTCTTTCTCTATTCAATACAGTCTTTTTCTTCTTTTTTTTGCTAGTACCAGGTATCAAGTTAATGTTTACTGCACACACACACATGCTTTCAATCATCCATCTGTAGCCTCTAATTTTATAAGATACTAACATTTTTCAAAATAATCCTTTTATATTTCTCTTGTGTACAACCACTCTTTGTGATCCTGTTTTATCTGTCTTTCTCACCACCACTTTCATGTACTATTTTATTAACTGTCTTAAATTGTCACTCTCTAATCTTTATGTTTTTTATCTCCCATTCATTTCATCTTCAAGTTGTCTTTCAAAGGCAGTCATCACCCTGGTTTTCCATTTGGGTAATCAGACTAATTCTTGAGGTTCCTGCACATTCACACCTCTCTGCTATGACTTCCCCAACTTCTGTCCTTCTCTTTATTCTATCTTCATTTTAGCCTTTGGGGAGTATCTCTGTGAAATCGTTATTGTATTGTAATTATGTTTGGGGACTTGCCTCCTCTATGAGATTGTGTGCTCTCTCCAAGACAAGAACTGTGTCTTAATTACACTTCCATCTCTAGTGCTCTCACCATTATCTAAAACAACTTAGAGCCTTAATAAATATGTGTTGAACAAACCTACGAAAAGAAGATAAGTTTAGGCAGCAGAAGAAAAATCAAGTTAATAGTTATTTGTGCTATTGCTACATTGAGTCAAGGCATTATGGAAAGTAAATTAACTTATATTACCATCTTTATTTCTTTTGGTTCAATTTTGGGAGTCTAATTTAATATGATGAGATATCATTTGGCTGGACTGCAGAATAGAATTGTGCATATTAACTGTTCTGGTAATTTTGAGAGAAAAATGTGGCTATTTTTATCTGTATAAAAACTTCCCTGGATTTCTCACATTTATGAATGTTTTCTTTACGTATCCAGTCTTCTGTCATAAGATTATGGTAAAAGAATTTGAGTTTTTCTCTTCAGATAATACAAATGGAGTTATACAGTAAAAAGATCTTAAAGAAAATCCTCCTACTATTGTGATGGATTAGCAAGACAGGGGAAGTAAATTTAAAAATTTAATTATCATGTATAGTGTTTGTCAGTTTTCTTAGATTACTTTTCTAAAATAAAATTTGAAACATTCAAAATTGTATAAAGAATAGCACAAAAAACTCTATGTACCAGCCAATAAGCTTCAAAAATTAGCATCTTAATGTCCTAATTATTTTTTAAAAGTTAAACAAAAAGCAAACAAGAATTAATAAGTAATTATTAGTAGTTTTATAGGGTGTCTAGAATGTTTTTGAGAAAGGGAGTGAAGACAGGCTGTGGACCTGTTGCAATAAGAATCAGTAAAACAAAGCCTGAGAAAACTCATGTGTGTTTTCCTGGTGACATTGAATATGCATGCATCCATAGGAATGCATTTATTTTGAAGTCTACAGACTGAAGAACAAGACTTGTCCTTAGATAGGAAACCATTGTCCTCTCTCTGGTGCTGTCCCCCTCTAGTCATTAGCTGTCACCACATCACAACCTTTACCAAATTGGTGGTAATGATAAATACAGTAAGAAAGAAAGGAGGGCCCTAGTGCCTTCCCCATCTCTCTAAAAGTGGGATATCCCCTCTGCCTTGGATTCACTAATAATGGAAGTTCTATTTATTTCAAGTTAAAAATGTACATGTCTTTAATAAGCAGGGCAAGATAAATCATTTTCATTATTCAGTTATTCACTCATTCCTTCATTCATTAAACATTTATTTAGCTTCTCCTACCTTCTCCACATACTGGACAGACTAGTAAGTCAACAATGTTATAATAAAAATAAAAACTAAGTGCCATGAGAGCATCTATAAAGATAAAATGGATTATCTGTGTGCTATTTGTTTGAGATCTGTGTATCTAGAGAGTAAGTCAGTTAGGATGGTACTATGGCAGCATAAATGTAAGAGTTAAAATATGCTATAAGAATAGCAGTGGGAGTGGAAAGGACATTACACTTGATATATTTTGGCCTGCTAAACTTACCTGAACCCCTGTCCATAGCCTCTGCTGAATGTATAGATCTAGATTGTGAATGTCAACTCTTCTGCACCTTATATGATAGGACTGCAGTGGGCATCTGAAGTAAGGGAATCCACCCAGAGGTCAAGCTTTATCAGTTTATGGGTTTTTGTTGTTTTTTTTTTTTTTTTTTCTTTCTAGAATTTGAACTAAGAAGTAATATACTGGTAGCATGATAGAAATAAACTTCAGATTCAAGTAAATTGCACTAAAGCAAAATGTAAGAAAGATTATAGGATTTTAAAAGCTATGGTCCCACAAGACTGTCTTGAATCCAGAATTACTCTTGTACTAGAGCCCTACTAGTTTCTTGCTGGTCTATGGTTTCTTAATTAAAGTTCATTGTGGTGACAATTGTTAGTAAAGTTACATAGGTTTCAGGTATACAATTCTGCAATACATCATCTATATATCACATTGTATGTTCACCACCCAGAGAAACAACTGAAGTGTCCTTCAATAGATGATTAGATAAAGAAGATGTGGTATATATACACAATGGAATACTATTCTGCCATAAAATGAAATAATGCCATTTGTGAAAACATGGATGGATCTTGAGATTATTATGCTAAGCGAAATAAGTCAGACAAAAAAAGTAAAGAACCATATTATTTCACTGATATGTGGTATACAAAACTGAAAACAACAAAGAAACAAGACAAACAAAAGAAGAAGCTGGTCAGTGGTTTCTTTCTTGGCTGACTTCTGTATACCAACAACTTTTACCTCACTCCTCAACTCAGTCTGCTTTTCCTGAGCCTTTTTTCCCTTTTTTTTAATTTTAAATTTCTGTCTTTATAATCAAATCAAAGAGCCTAGGCTTGAATATATTATATTTGCTCAACTAATTATCTGCCTCTACTACTGTATGTAGCAATCTCATTTTCATATTTGTTTTTTATTGTAATCTGTGAACTCTGTAACAACTAAAGCAGCTAGCATTTAATATTTTATTTTCACATACAGTTTATAGCTTGGGACCTTATAGAGCTTACTAAATCTTTGTTAAAATAATAAATAAATAACACATATGAGAGACAGAGAGGAGAAAGATTCTAAGGGGTCTTATATTTGAGTGGATGAAGAAAATAAAAGCCAAAATGATTCTGCAATTTAAGTTAATTTGCATTATAATCTGTCTGATTGGTTTCATTAAAATTTATGCTAGGGAATTCCTTGTTTTTAAAAAGTATAATAATCAACCACACATTAAAAATATGAGTTATTTAGAACCTAAGAGGGTTTGTGAATTAATGAATTCAAATTATCTGGAGCTTAGTTCAACAGGAGTGGCAAAACAACAATTTATCTCTACAATTACAAGATAAGATTAAAGTATGGATGCTTGGATTCCTTTGGGAATGAGATTAAATTTTCAAGACAGATATACAGCTTTTATTTATCTCTTAGGGAAACAAACCTTCAGGTAGCACTCTAAGTCCAGTCCAGCACTCTAAAACCATCCTATTTGCAGATTGAAAGGTGAATGTTGATGATTGTGTAACATATTTATTTCATTCTACTTACAAGTGGCAATTTTTTTAAAGTTATTATACTTTGTAAGGGCTACACGGAAGGGCTGCAATAAAGATCAGCTAAGGAGAAATTTGTGACATACATCTTCCCTTTACAGGAGCAGCCTTTTAAACAGCTGTTATACAACATTGATTATTCTAACAATCTAATTGATAAAGTTATGATTCACTGCATCGCTTAAAGATGATCATTTTAATTCCCCTAAACCATGAAACAAATAGAAATGGCATGTGGAAGAAGCAATAAAGATTTTCTTTTTTTTTTTCTTGAAATTCATTACAGATACATTAGCTACTATAAGGCAATGATACAGTATATACTTTTGTTTACTCTAATGTCATTGTAATGAGTTAGAAATAATTCTCTGTTTATAATTACATTGAATATGTTAATATATATTTTAAAGAATTATTTTCTGTTGAAATCATTCATGGTCAATAATGCTGCCACAAAATTGAAATATACTAAACCATTAGAAATATCAAAACTTACAAAATTTATCACGATCATAATTGATATCTCTCTCTTCTACCCAATTTTTACGCTTTTTTTGATGCATTTAAATAAAGACACTCTTCAAGAGCCCATTCAATTGAAGTCTCAGTTATAGTATTGATTTTTACAGTGGCTGCTATCATTCAGGTTAGATGGACCTACTGGGAAAGTTTCCAGACCTTGGCAAAAATCCAAACTGAACTTTCCTCCAAACAGTCAGGTGGAATTTCATTAACCTTTTAGTTTAGAAAAATTAAATAAATAAATAGATAGATAGATGTATAGATAGATAGATAGATAGATAGATAGATAGATAGATAGATAGATAGATAGATAGATATTTCTCGTTTGTTAACTCTAGGCCGTGTATCCCCAGGGGAACAAAACAGCCACATCATAATACAATGATCTTTATTTACATCAGAGTTTATATTTGAAAAAAGTGAAATGCTAGGCTTGTTTCCACAGTCAATAAATGGTTGGCTCCATCCTTCCTTCTTTTACATAGTAGACACCCGGAAGTATACATGTTTATTATATGCTATAATGATCATCAGTGTTCATAGTAATGTCACTCAGTCAATGCTATGTTTTGAGGCCCTTTCTCAACTGGCAAATGAAGATTAAGTGAAGGGAAAGCAACAAGCATTTATGATTTTGGAGTCGTTTTAATTACTTCTGATTACAAAATTCATATAAATAAGGGTCAATTCTGACCATTTCCTATTGTATTGGTGATGAAAGACTTGACAAGGCAGAAAATACCAGAATAGCTAAATTAGAATTAAATAAGCAGATGAATTCAGGCAAAATTTTTTATCATCAGTGTTTTGCAAAGGCTTGTTCATTGAAGTGAATTTTCCAGATGCTGATAATCTGACGACATATTTCCTCAAACCAGAAATAGAATTAAACTAATTATAGAACTGCTTCAGTTATATCAAAATTAAGGGTTATTTGGACAATAATTAATAAACCTCAAAACTTTTCTAGATGAGGCAAAATTTTACTAAATTGAAAAATTTAGGTTTAGTCAAAACTTTATGCTGAGATAGGGCACAAAATGGAACAGATTTTCTGACAAGTTTGAGAGAGGTGTTCCTTTTACAATTTTGAGTTTGTGAGTTTGATGTGAAAATAAAGGAATGAGGAAAGTATTTATGGGAGTGAGAAAGAAGAAATGAAGATGAGGAAGGAGCAATAAATATAAATAAATAACTAAAATATTGTTCATCTCTCTCATTTCATACAAAGAGCTTTAATTAATTAATGGAAATTAAGTATCTCTCTTTCAAGAGAAAACTTTGTGAATTCAAAACATATATATCATGTGTTTAAATTACTTATCTACGAATATCACAGCAGAATATTTAATTTTTAAATTTCTTTACAGGCTTTAGAATGGTACATTTTCTTAAAAAGTCGAATCAAGAAAAAATGGATTTATTTGATATAAGTAACTTCATGTCAATTACTGTGCTTAACTTCTTTGTTAAAACTTGCACATCAGCAAGTAGTATGGGGTTCTGCTTCATTTTTTTCAATATATCTACTTAAAAACTGCCCTTTGAACTTCAACTCCTTGCTACCACATCACTAAAGTGATTCACATTATAAATGGCTGCATTAACTATTCACGGATTATGTAAGAAACCATTTTTATTGACACATTATGTATCCATATAGTCTCTTTGGAAAGTAAAGAGGAAGAATCACTGTCTCTGCAAATAATACCAGACAAATAACAAAGAGGATTGCTAGTAGCTATCCTATTTTTGTGTTGCTGTGGTGACATTCTGAACTTCAGATGTTCTGTAGGTAGCTGTCCTGCTGTTCATTCCAAATCTGTCAGGTTATTTGGCACCTGGTATGACCTTAATGTCTACAATGAACTGCTGAGCTATGAAGTGTTCTGATTTTTCAATGCTTTGCCAAATCCCCCCCTTCCCTGACACCTTTAAAATAACAAGGTCAATCACACAAAGAAAGATGGCAGAGTTTCAGGTCCAATGATGCTGATTATCAGCATAACACATACAGTTTAGCATGACATCAATTTGTCCTTGAAGACTACGGCAAGTCCAGCTGGAATTGGCTAAGATTCCTCAAAAAAACAATTGTGAATGACAGTCAACATTTTTCTAAATATACTTTACCAAATAACTAGGGAGGTGCAGTTCAAAATCTGTTTCCACAGCTATGGTCACTTATTTTTTTTTTTTTTAATAACTTTTCAGGAAAATATTAATTCACACTGCCCATGTTAAAAAAAAATTCTGAATTATTGAAGCAGCCACATTCTTCTATAATTGGCCTAATAAATTGCATGACTGATATGAAGATGTGAAGATGGTAAAAATAAGACACTGTTGGTGGATAATGGCATGCCAGGCACCTGCAAACTGTAAGGAATTTTTTCTCATTATTTGGATGATGGAGAATTCCAGAGATAAATTACCCCCAAAACAGAATAATTTATACACATCTTCATCTCCTTCTCATTGCCTAAACACTGCCTATGTTTTACTTTACTAACATTGTGGTAATAATCCCCTTCCTTCTTGCAGTACAGATGTTTACAATTTGGTCTCATGCACATTCATGTTAAAATACCCTCAATTTTACCTGAAAATATTGTAATTTTATCTTAGATTTGCCCACCTCAGTCGGCAGAACAAAATTCTGATTCCTTCTTCAACAGGACTATGTAGAGAAATGTTATGATCTCTAATGCATACAGAAACAAGATTGGTACGTAATATATGTGAATGTAGTCAACAGAAAACTATCCAAACAGTAAGTAAATCTTCATTTGAGAACCCTTAAAGTCAGATAGTAAGGTACAAGTTGTTTTACATTCATCCAACCAAAATTTTTATTGAAGACCAGCCATATACATAATGCTATACATACTGAGTAGATATTATATCATAGAACTTTAAAGTGTGAGACATGTCAACAATCAGCCAACATTTTATGCATGAGGAGAATGATGCCCAGAGAGGTTAAGTGACACATCTAAAAGTATCAACAGCTAATTTGCAAAAGAGCACTGGGATATTGATATTATATTCTCTCCACAAAACCACAGTTTGTCTTCATTTAGAATAGCTAATATATATATATATATATATATATATATATATATATATATATATATATTTTTTTTTTTTTTTTTTTAAATCCATTTAGAAGATTTTTGTCTTTGAAATGAAATAACATTAAAAAATGCTGTTGGTAAATATTGTTCCTTATATGTATGTAAGTATATGTGGATGGATATATATATATATATATATATATATATATATATATCCATATACAATAATATTACCATTTTAAAAATTTGAATATAATTATTATTTTCAAAAAAATATTTTAATACTATTTATTCTCCCTATCTCATTCTCACAAATGTAACTCATTAAAGGAGCAAAATTAAAAAAAAAAGAAAAAAGTCTTCTCCTAGTAGCAAAATTTGTTTAGTACTTTTAATATTAATTCAAATTAAAATCTTGCTTATTGGTCCCTCCCTTCTTCCTTTCTAAGCCACAGAATTTATTCAGCTGAAGAAGTCTTCAACAAGTCACCAACACAATCCCAACATGATTCAGCAGAAATGTATGTAATTATTTAAACCTGGAATGTTACCTTGAGTGATGTAATTAATGTTGTACTCAATGATAGGATATTTCAATTGCCTGAGATAATGGATTTTACAAAATAATGTTGGATCATATATCCATTCTAACAAGGGCTAGGGAACAGAAGAAAGACAGATGAAAAACATACTAAGGTTATTATCTAGTCTGTGAAATTCTTCCTAATCTTTCCAAACACTTTTTTATATTTCTACAGAGGGTGCCAAAAAATGTATACACGTTTTAAAGGATGTCAACACTTTGGTCAACGTTGTTCAACCAGTAGTTCACCGTAATCAGAAGTGTTTGGACACTGATGGTAACCACTTTGAGCACCTCTTGTAATTGCAGAAGTCAAATGTGACATATTCATCTTTTGTTATTGGCATATATTGAGTATTACAATTAATACAGTTTTTTCCTTTCTTAAAATGGGTATACATTTTCTTGGCACCCTCTGTATTTTGCTAATTTACTGTAATATTTTACCTGTCACTGTAATATGCCTTTCCTCCCCAGACATAGTACCTGATGTACTCAGAGTTTAGTATACATTTGCTAAGTAAATGAATTAACAAACTGAATAAATGTAGTATGCATTTACATTCAATGCTAGATATGTAAAACTTAGAAATTACTTTTCACACATGTCAATGCTACCTAACTGTAGCTGAACATAAAAATCACTTGTGATTTTTATTGAGAATATGGATTCCAAGGACCCCTCCTTGACGAGTTTTGGGTCTTGACTGGGAAACCAGAAGTTTAAAGGTGTCCCAGGAGTATTATAGGATCAGGTAGTTTGGAATGATCTAGAGCATTAAGAAAACACATTTAACTTAACTTTATATTGTTTATATTTTTTATGGAGTAATAAACAATTTATTTTTTATTTTATAAGGAAATTGAAAATATTTGTCCCATTCCTATATTTGGGTCTCAGGCATACAGAGGTTTAATGCATGGTACAGGTCTTTATAAATCTCACAACACATAAGGGAAACAGACATTCAAATATAAATTATAAGAGTCCAGAAATAGACCCACATAAATATAGTCAGCTATTCTTTGAAAAAAAAAGGAGCAAAAACAATACAATAAAGCAAAAATAGTATTTTCAACAAATGGTACTGGAACAATTGGACATCCACATGAAAAAATATGAATCAAGTTATAAACTTTAAAATCATCATAAAAATTGACTCATATGAATCATACATCTAAACATAAAATATTAAAACTAGAAGACAACAGAGGAGAAAATCTAGATTACCTTAGGTAGGACAATGCCTTTTTAAGTATAACACCATGATTCATGAAATAAATAATTAATAAGCTGTACTTCACTAGAATTAAAAAATAAATTCTGCTCCATCAAAGATAATATGAAGAGAATGAAAGCCACAAACTGAGAGAAAATATTTACAAAAGATGTATCTGATAAAGGACTGTTATTCAATTTTTACAAATTACTCTTCAAATTCAAAAACAAGAAAACAGACAATCCACTTTAAAAAATGGGCAAAAGACTTGAGAATATCTGTATACTTTCTCATCAAATACACAGGTAGCAAGTAACCATATGACATTAAGGAATTGTTAAACATCACATGTCATTGAGGAATCTCAAATTAAAACAATGAGATACCATGGAACACCTCTTAGAATGGCCAAAATCCAAAACACTGACAAAACCAAATGCCCCTGAGAATATGGAACAATCCTTAGGAACTCTCATTTGTTGCTGTAGGTAATGCAAACCAGTACAGATACTTTCAAAGACAGTTTGGCAATTTCTTACAAAACGAGACATCCTTTTACCATACGATCCAGCAATTACTCTCCTTGGTGTTGACCCAAGTGAGTTGAAAACTTATGTCCACACAAACACTTGCTCACAGATGTTTGTAATAATTTTATTCACATCTGCAAAAACTTGGAAGCAGCCAAGATGTTCTTCAATACATGAATGGATAAGTACATATGGTACATCTAGACAATAGAATTTTATTTAGCACAAAAAATAAATGAACTATCGAGACATAAAACAGACATGGAGAAAACTTAAATGCATTAAACTAAATGAAAAAGCCAATCTGAAAAGACTACATTTTGTATAATTCCAATGAAAAACTTTGGAAATAGTAAAAAGTTCAGTGGTTGCCAGGGGGAAGGGAAAGGAAGAGATGAATAGGTGGAGCACAGAAGATTGTTTAAAGCAGTGAAATTATTCTGTATGTTCATGCAATGGTGGATACAGGTAATCTCCATTGTTCAAAACACAAACAATGATCAATTAAAAAAAAAAAAAAAAGAGCAATATATAGCACCAAGAGTGAACCCTAATGTAAAATACAGATTTTGCGTGGTGATGATGTGTCAAAGTAGGTTCATCAGTTGTTAACAAATATTCCTTTCTGGTGGGGAACTGATAATACTATGTTTCCCTAAAAATAAGATCTAACCGGAAAATAAGCCCTAGCATGATTTTTCAGGATGACACCCCCTGAACATAAGCTCTAGTGCATCTTTTGGAGCAAACCTTAATATAAGACCAGGTCTCATTTTCTGGGAAACACGGTGGGGGAGGATTTGCTTGTGTGAGAGCAGAGAGTTTATGGGAAATCTCTGTATCTCCCTCTTAATTTTGCTGTAAACACTAAACTGATCTAAAAATAAATTATTTTTTAAAATAAATTATAATACACTATGGAAACGATTTGACATATTTTGAAGGTTTAGAGGTAGCCCATAGTAAGTGACTGGAAGAAAAGAGCAACAAGGGTCTCTGATAAGAGAATGGGATTCTAGGTCCCTATTACTTTCTGATTTAAGAATCTTCATCCAGACTCCTCTAGATTCCTTAGTCATAGTAACATAACCAAATGCCATTTTCCTAACTTTTTTTGTGAAATTGGTAAGAATAAATGATGAAAATCAAATTGTAAACACAACTTCCTTTTTTGCTTGATTTGATGGATCAAAGGAGACAAAGGTAAAAGTTATATTCAATTCAGAAAGGAGGTAAAGGTCAGTAAATCATTAATGCTCTTCTTGAAATTAGTATCTATCTGTTTGTTGGAAACTGCAAAAGTAAACTGCATTCACTTCTTTATTAGGAGTGGGGTGATTCGGATTAAAATAAATAAATAAACAAGTTCCTTGACAGAAGAGCTGATGCTTTTAACAGACCTCTCCTGGTGGGTGGCTCATTGGAATTTTAGAAACTGGCTTTTAAGGACAGCAAATATGTGACTGGGGTGAGATAATTATACCTCAGTTCTCAAACAAGGTTGCATGCAGTAGAAAAGGGAGGGCAGAAGCTGTAATAATTGTCAATTAAGAACAAGTATTTTATGAGGATCTTGGTCATCATGTTTCTTATCTATGACAACACTACCTATCTAATAAATTGGTTGGCAAATTAAATGAGTTAGTGTATGTAACAACCTCCAAAGGTGTTTTTTTTAAACATGATTCTGCCATCTTCCCTAGCTGCAGGCATCTAGAATAAATAACTCTTTTTTCCTCACTAAAAAAGAAAAAAAAAAAAAAAAAGAAACACGATGTTCAAAAGTCACTAAGCTACATTCTTAAGAGACTTTTTTTTTTTTTTTTTTTGGTCAAAATTACTATGACCCATGGCTTTCAAACGTCTTTGGAAAAGCAAGATTCATAGTTTCCTAATATATTCATGTGCAGTGGCATTTTTACCTTCCAATTACAAAAGCCACTTGTAGTAAGAACAAAAAACAGAAAAAGAAGACCATGTGTGATAGATGGTGAGAAACCACCAAATAAATGTGGTAAGCTACCGGAAATTTCCCAACATCTGCACATCTCCCACTTTAAACATCATTTCTTATAGTAAGCTTTCCCTGAACCCCCACCCCACCTGCAGACTAGGTTATGCCACCAGCACTTCTTTATAATACTTTAAAGTAGCTGCTTGGTCTCACTTTCTAAAATAAATTTTTAAATTAAGGGATCATGTGTGTTCCACGAATGCACAAATCGAGCACCATGATATTGCCCCCAGTGCTTGGAACACTTTATAATTGTGTATGAAATGCAATAAAAAATATTTGAAATCATGTATGTAGTTTTGTTTCTACTCTAAATACCTGTTCTGAGCAAGATTCTTGCCTTATAAACAGATTCCAAATATCCTGCCTCTATCATTTCCACTTTCTGCAAATCTTGTGAGGTTGATATCTGCAGCATTTAACTGTAAATGTAACTAGGGTTTGTTTAACCAACCATTTTGAGAATTAGACTTCCAACTGAGAGAATTGAATCTAAGGTTAATATATAAAAGCAAGGCTATGGCCAAATCCTCTTTCTTCCATAGACAATCCATATCCTTCATGTGACCCTTGCAGAGAACAGATTCCCAGCCAGCTATTTGATTAACTCCTCTGTTCTCACCAAGAGGGAAGCCACTAACAAACTAAGGAGAAAAAAAAAAAAAAAAAAATACGCAAGAGAAGAGCAATCCCATCCCATGTCAAGATATTCATAAATTTGCTCAATACCATCCTAAAATGCAGCCGCAAAAACAAAAATGATATTCTAATCTCATCCAAAGTTGTTTGTACCCTATAGCTAACCAAAGACAGTATGCTACCATCCACAGCAGTGGCTTAATGTTCCCTGCTGCTGTGGAAAACGTTATATTGGACAAATGGGTCTCAGTGTGGCTATGGGATTAAGTAGCATCTGCGGGATCTCAGACCATCACATACAGGAAACTACAGGTGTTTAGGACTGGACAGAGAGAGCCTACTATATCGATTTTCTCAGTGCTCAAGGCAAAAGCAGAAAGAATTTAACTGTTGGGAAAAACAATACTAAATCACTAGCATAAAGGAACAGAAAATCTCTTAAGCAAAGTTACAGGAATAAAACCAAAAATTTTCACAGTGGATTTCTTAACTGAGTTGAACTGTCACACTCACAGCTTTCTCACATCATGAACTACCAGTTCCTATTTGAATTCCACAAAAGAACTGAGTCTTTTATGGAATTTTTATTTCTTTATATTTTCATATTAACTTAGCAAAGATTTCCTCCCATCCCCTGTCCCAGATTAATCACATAGAATATAATCTAAAAGCTATAGCGAATCATGCTGCCACAATAAAAGTCAAAAACGTCACTAGTTAATTAATAACCAGAGTTAGAAAATGTGTCAAGGATGTTGAAATCAATGTCTTCCAACATGTTTCAGAGATCTATCATTTTCCTTACCATGTAGTTTACTATTAAACGTACATACATATTATCTTTTTGGAATGCTTTTCAATCTCTTTTAAGTTTTTTCTAATTATACCTTTTTCCTCCATTTTTATAGTTTCTTTGTTTTCTTAAGATTCATATCACAGTACTCTTCATACATGGTAACTAATCTATTTTGATCTTAGGGTTTTTTAAATATTACCTATAAAGGATACAAGTATCAACTTTTATGTATGTTGTGGTAAATTGTAAGTTTTTTTTTAAAAAACATATAATTATAACTACCCGGCAATTATAAATGAATAGAGTTATAACACTTAAAACATTTAATAATTAGCCAATGAAAATCTCCTGTTCTCCACCACTCAACTCAGACTTCTGACTTGCATCATTGTTCTCTTTAGTCTCTGTTACCCTCTGTCTATCATCCATGCATTTCTTCTGGAAGTTTCTCCCACTGTGTCTGCCCCATTGTAATCTATCAGTTATTTGTTTTTTCTTTCCTGGCCAAGACTAGCCCATTACATTGCTTCTGTATCCTGAATACTTCCTGAAAAAATTTAAACTAATGAGATTTGCCACTACCATAATCTTCTATCTTTCATAGAAAATAGAAGTTTAATTTGAAACTGTTCCCTGAGTCTGGTTTTAAACACAAATCTTCCAATTACAAAAAAAGCTGCTGGTGAATAAGAAGAACATATATATATATATATATATATATATATATATATATATATATATATATATATATATGTAAATGTTTGTTGTTTTATTGGATCTAACACCAAACAGACTTAGATATTTGATGCAGGATGAAGACTAAATGAAGCTAGAAAGACAGTGGTGAAACGATGCCATAAAAATTGATCAGTGTTGTTCCAAGTTGGTCTAGCTCTGTGCCAATTAGTCTCAACAACAACATATTTAGAGACATAGATACCATGAGAATGTACTGTGTTAAGTGCTACAGGAGTTAAACAAAAGTGTAAAGCCTGTTTTCTTGGATAGGATCATCCTTTTCCATACCACCATAAAGGAGGATGACAGCCTAAACTATTAACTTCTAAACTATGTTTTGGTTTTAATGAGGATAAAATCTGTTTATGATTTTGACATTTCTCCCAATATCTAATTGACTTTCATATTGAAATTTAGAATTTGCCACATGAACAGTATTTTGGCTATTGCTTTGCACCCTGTCATTTATATATGGCTTTTCTTACTCCTGAGAATAGGGTGATAATTAGCCATTGATAAACAAAAGAAAACTGCATAAAACATAGTACCTCAAAAGAGAAAGCTGTGCGGATGCCAGTTCTCTCTCTGAGCTGTTCTGTTCTTATTCTAGTGACTGTAATTATGTATTCCATTCACATCCATGTCATCAAAATGACAGAGGTGAATATTCTGGTTATAAGGAAAGAACTATCAACATGTATATGGATATGGAATTAATAGGTCTTTAGAGGTCATCACACCCTTGAGACAGAGATCGTAATTTCAAATTATTATTATAGCAGACTTGCTTGGGGATAGATAGGTATCTAGAATCCACCATAGAAAAAGTTAGCCTCAGATATTATTAGGATGGTGCAAAAGTAACTGCGGTTTAAAAGATTAAAAATGATTGCAAAAACCGCAATTACTTTTGCACCAACCTAATAAATATATTTTCTGATTCTTTCTCTTTGGGGAAGTGTTTTCCTTTGAATTTACCACTATAATTCCAGAAATAATTAATATAATGGTCTTGCTATACTTATTTTATCTTAGTAAAATATACTAACATAAAAGTTACTATTTTAACCAATTTTAAACTTACATTTAATGTACAGTCACATTAGGAATACATTCACAATGTTGTGCAACAATCACCAGTATCCACTTCTAGAAATTTTCATCATCCCAAACATAAACTCAGTACCCATTAAACATATAGTTATTTTATGAATATTCACATGCACACTCAAGCTACATTAAAAAACCACTGAAGTTCTGAAAGAAAGACTATAAAAATTAAGCAAGCTAAAGTAAAATTAGCCACATGTGCTACAGTTCTTGGATTAGCATAGCAGAAAGTAATACAGAATTTATGCTGTATACTGTTTCATTTAAACATTTGTGCCAAAGGAAATTGAAAAGGGTACCAATAATTTAATTCTTTAATATCGATCGCAAAGAGATTACAGAACTTGGGTTCAAATCATTAAACATAATTATTCCCCAAAAGCAATACACTTTTTTTTTTTTTTTTTTCCATGCAGTCTCAAGATAAAGAATATTCAGGAAACAAATAACCGTATTGGGAGAAGTAGGTCTGAGAGAAACTGAAATACATATAACAGTCGCCATTTCTGATATAATGTGCTCATATAAATTCTATCAAAAAAGGCTCATTTTAAAACATATTGTTCTCCTTTCATAGAAACAATGTTATAATTGGGGAGCCGTATTCCTGAGCAGGACTTTACATTGAATAAATCACAAATATGACCAATAAGATGTCATAAAAGCAAAGCTATAAAAACTATAAACCTTTGTAATCATTTAAAATAGTAAAATTACACTCCTTTATAGAATTTAACAGCTAGAAGGGAATTTAGAATATTGCCAAGTTGAAGCCTCTTATTTTATGGATGCAAAAAACCTTGTCTAGAAAAGATGACTGACATTCTTTTACTTTACCCAAGTAGCTCGTAGTAATAGACACTACAACCAAAGTTCTCTTAATCTCAACCTACTGTTCCTTCTACATATTTTAATTATTCTCTTATAATATTTCAGCAATTCTGGCTGTACATTAATTATATAGTAATTATGAATATTAAATTGAGTATATATGAAATAAATAAAAATGCAGATAGATAGATAGATATACAAGCTGTATATTCTTCCTACATTTATGTTAAATTCATAAACTCTTTATTTTTTAATAATTTTGGCAGACCTTTGGTGGTATGATTAGAGTGGCCCATTTCAATTAAGAATAACCCCCCCAGAGCAGTTTGGGTTGGACCATTAATTTTTCCTACTGATAAAATTTCCCATTCAGTAGAGATGTGCAAAAAATATTTATTGTTATTTATTTATTGTTACTATTGAAAAATGACCATTTTAGTATCTTGATATTTGAGAATGTCTCTAAAGATTTTAATTAAGAGAACTTAACTTTGAACTTAATTGCATAACATATATATAGCTTTACATAACATATATATGGCTATAACATATATATAGCCAAAACCAGAGTCAAACACACACACACACACACACACACACACACACACACACACCACCAAGGATAGCTTTGAGATAAAACTTTACTTCCATTCATTTCCCAACCCCCTCCAAAAAAAGCAAAATAAATAAAAAATTGTTGCCTTAGGATTGTATGTACAGGATGAATGAGAAGCACATTCCCCCCCCCCCCCAATAACCTGAATTATAAAACCGATGAAAATTTTCTCAAAAGCTTCTAAAACATCATTTAGAGAAAACCATATTCTTCCAAATCATGAATACAAACCACGCCTCTTTAACTAGAGGTGGAACACATTGCTTTTTACCTCAGAAACTACCAAATAAGTGAATAAAGGTTTTCAGAAGTGAAGTAAATTGCTAACTGGGACTGAGAAAAATGGTGAAATATGAAAAGGGGCTACAACATTTTGCTTGAATCCTGAATATATTATTTATTTCTGAGAAAACTAGTATTCTGTTCACTTAAACATGTTTACATCTAAATACAAAATCTGTATAATTTCTTTGCTTATATATATATATGGGAAAGAGCTTTTATTAAAGATAAAATTTACGAAAAACAACTATACAAAATTAATGATTTGACCAATGGAATGTGTCCAATTGTTTTAGTTGGCTTTTGCATGCAGCCTATGGAGTAACATTTAGGACATGACTTCCCGCCAGTTCTTTTCCTGTTTTGTTTTTTTTTTTTTAATATTCTGGCTTAACATACCTTTCCATGTGGAATATTATGGAAAAAGCTAAACAAATAAGCAAAGATAAACACATTACTTGATGAGTGAATGTGTGAAATGATGAACCCATTAAGTGAATGCCTGAACAGACCAAAATCAGTGGTCATATATCTGCGTTTACAGGCCTCTTTCATTCTCTGGTCTTATATATTTGACAGATAACTCTGCTGATAACCAAGATGATCCACATAACCCAGAGCTAACTGTATCACTCCTGTCATTTAGCCAGCAGTGCTTTACTGTTGACCTCTGTCTTCATTTTGACACTGCAGTCTCTACTTTTCAACCGACAATCAATATTAAGTACAATTTATTGTGTATACATTGGGTACTGAGCATGACAGAAAATATATAAAACAAGGACCCTGAACTAATGGAGATTAATATCTATATGTACAAAGAAGAAATATAAAAATAAGCAACAAATATACACCACGTTACCTTGGGAGACACCACTAAATTTGTGAATTATACAAATTATGAATATCTGGAATGTGCAAACTATTTCAAATTAATAAAATAACTCAATTGACAAAAAATGAACATAAGGTATTATCAGGGAATTCATAGCCTGATAAATGTACAAAAACAGATGAAAATGTACAAAAACAGATGAAAATAACTCAATTTCAGTAACAAGAAAAATTAAAATAATAAGAAATAATTTTTCACTCATAAGGTTGACAATACTTATATTAATTAAATAGATTAATTATATCAAATGGTGAAACCTGTGGTGGGTGTGTAAATTGGTAAAGTCTATTTGGAAGGCAATTGGCAGTGCCAATCAAAATTAGGATTGGAGAATATTTCAACACAACAATTCTAACTGTAGGAATTTAATCTTGAGATATTGTCATGTAATTTTATATTCTATCCTAATTCTATGGTGTATAATTTTATATCGTATAATATCATATCAACATATGCCAACAAAGAATCTTCATTGCTATACCATTTGAATGGAAAAAAAAAAAAAAAAAGAAGTGAAGCTGACTAAAACTCCCAAGATAGAAAGTGATTTTAAAAAATGTCCCATTTCAAAAACTGAGGGTTGCTAGATGGGCGGGGGCGGGGGGGGATAAGGGGGAAGGTGAGGGGTTTAGAAAATAGTCGGTATCCACAAGATGGCCACAGGGTTTTGAAAATTAATTTGGGGAGCGTAATCAATAATGAAAAGATTTTGTAGAGTATCCGATGGACACGTGTCCCATTTAGGAGACCACCTCGAGGATGATGTAGATGCCTGATCTCTGAACTGTACACCTGAAGATGAACAATAATGAATGCCAACTATAATTATATATATATATATAGATGTGTATGTATATGTATATATATATATATGTGTGTGTGTGTGTGTGTATATATATGTGTGTATATATATGTATATGGTTACAGGAAGCGGAGTACAGCATTAGGAATAGAGACAGTGGAAATGTAATGGCTCTGTGCGATGTCAGAGGGATAGTGGATGGGGGAGGGGGGTGTACACAGTGTGAGGAATATAAATGATAAACGTCTAAGTATTGCTTTGTCTTGTGCACCTGAAACTAATAAAATAAAATAAAATAAAAATATAGTATCAGTGATATCCACAATTTTATAAACATGAAAAAATGTATAGCATTGTGAAAATAAAATTCATACAAATACTAAAAAAAAAAAAGAAGAAAAGAAAAAAAGAAATGCCCCATTTTTCTCTATTACAGAATATATTGAAGTTGTGAAAAAGTATGAGATAGAAATTTATGTATTATCATATAATCACCTACCAGACATATGGCTAAATGAATAAAGTACATCACAGAAAAATACATATGTTTATGTAAATTAACATATCTGTGTCTATTCTATGTGGTATGCATATTTATATATGTAAATGCACAGAAAGATGCTTGGAAAAACATATTCCAAACTGTCGAAAATGGTTAGTTCTGGGACAGAGAGTGAGACTTGGGAAGAGAGAAGAGGGAGACTAGAATGTTTTGTTTTTATTTCTACACTGTTTGGAATTTTTGTCTTGTGAATACAGTAATGTAAACTTTTTTAAAAAATGTGTACAATGACAGAAAGTATATGGGATTGATAAAGCAGCAGCATCAGTATTGGGATAAGAATAAGAGACAGATTAATGGATTTTTCCATGGAAGGAAAAAGAAAAAGATTACCAAATAATTAGATATAAGATGTATATGACAGAAGTTTTTGAGAGTGAAGCTAAAGCAACCAAAGAGTATCAAGAAATACACACATTCCTTGCAAAAATTTATGTAAACAACTATGAGATAAAAATAGATTTTCTTGGGGGAAAGAAAAAGGCTGTGATAATTAAGATGAGTTATTTGAGCATATAAATTATTATAGGGAAAGGAAGAACCCAGGGCAATGAATAAGGTTCAAGTCACTAGGCCAGCAAAGTAACTACTGTGACTCTTGTGCAAAAGATATCACTGGGTCTGAGTCTCTCTTTTCTCTATTTTTAAAATTAAGTTCATGAACAAATGACGGATAATTAGAGTTGGGTGAACGCATTCTCACTTCATTCATGTCTGTCAAGAATCTGCTACTGTTTTGCACAGTTCTGGATCATGGTGTAAACCAGGTCCAATGCTCATCGATTTCTTTGGTGCTCACCAAACATTGGGCATGAAACGGATGGAAAGAAAAATTACGAGATTCTAATACCAAGTCCATGTTTAATGGTGACACCCATGAAAGTGTCATGGTGTTACAACTTGTGTATGGAGGATGAGGGGCAAGCCATGGTCAGTTTAGACTACAATCAAATGTTACCAAATGGAGTTTCAGGCAACACACTGGAGATGAAAACCATACAAAGGCAGAGAGTTGCATGTAAACTGAGAAAGACGACTAGTTCCTGGGCTTGTGAGCAAGCACCAGCACATTCATTACTCCATATTAAGTTAAGCAATTTGAGGTTTATGTGATACAGTTAATAAAAAATATATAACATATTTAAAGTTCATTGTAGATAGGAATGGGATAATACTGACATCGAACACAGGACGGTGTCTGGAAGGGACAAAACCAGAGGACATCTTCCACCAGTTCCTTAAATGAATAGGGATCCTAATACTAGAATCATATTGAACAGTCTCCTAAACCTTCTTCATGCACTTTTGCTTGTTAAATATAATTAAAATCTATATACTACTCACTTTGATCTCAATGAATTATATGGGTTATCATTCTCAAATGATCATTTTGTTATCTTCATTAGATCTCCAATGGAAGAATCCCCTCAGGATTATTACAGGCAAACATCCTCTTCCTGCCTGACTGCTGTGGTAAAGATCCGAGCAAATAAATAATCAAATATTTAACAGACAGCATTTTGTACACACTGTTATACAAAGTTCCCCACCACCCGTCCTTTTCGTTATATATTATACTGCCACAAACATATTCTAAGATTTGCCTTGTAAGACATGGGGCTATGTATTCAACTACGAAACAAAACAAAACAAAACAAAAAATGCAATGGTAGTTCCCAACCCTGGAAACTCACATTGAAGTATTTTCCTTGGAAATGATGACTCAGCAACAAAAACTTGAACCAGCGTGAATGGTAAACTAATAATTGTAATCTCCTGCAATAATTTAACTGGACTTCAACAGCATCAATAGCAAAAAATGAAAAACCAAAGAGAAACTCATTCCCCAGTTCCCACATCCCCTTCTGCTGAAGTTAGAACCGAGCTTCTTAAAGGATTCCGTTGTTTCCCTGATGAGTTGTTGAATATCAGGATAATTACAGATATATTCATCCAAGACCTGCAAATATCTAAATCTTGTACCCTGATTTTTTATTTTTTTTTTATTTTTGAGTATACTAAAAATACTTTTTGTGACAAAAGAGTTAATATTATTATGGGGAAAAGATGAATTGGTACAGGCATTAGGATACCTAAATCTAATTTTCTTTCCATTTTATCAGGCTTGTCCTTCCCACTCATCCTTTAGCTTCAATTAACTTGGCACCTTGTCTCTATATTTTTTCCCACAAAATACCTCAAGCCACTGCTAATGTAATCAGAACGAAACCTGTACTCTATTGGTGTCCCCACAATATATTTTACACATCTCATTCTTTACACAGGGCATGTTGTATCCAAATGAGGGTTTTTTAAATGGTGAGGAGCATACTTTTTTTGTCTGTATCCTTGGAACCTGGCACATCATAGTAGATGTCCAATAAATGTTTATTAATTTGTTTGGTAAAGAGAGAGCTGAAGTTATTTTACTAAATACCCACCCAGGCAAACAACAGCTATAAACTCTTTGCATGGAGGTATATTTTCTATTTTTCATTAACTTTCAATTCTCTTTTCCTCCTCTCTATTGAGAAAATTATAGTCTTTTGTAACAATTTAAATTCCATTTATTTAAAGCTCCAACAATAATAATTGTATCATAAAAGTAATAATTGTATCATTTAATGTATTTTACTGAGATCTAATAAATTTCATCTTTTAAAATATGCATTCAGATACTGTGCACTGGAATTTATGATATGATCTTGCAGTTGTCCCCAACATTGATATACACAGTTTCATAATAAAGAGTCATAAAAGAAAGGTGTAAATATGGAGCAATTAACTTTACAAATTAAATACTACACTGAATATTCATTGTATTTTCATTACAGGATCCATAGTTCATAGTTTAGATTAGTGGACTATTTTAAAACATAATAAAGCAGACTTTGAATTAGGGATGCTCCCACAACACTTTAAACTCTTAAATGCAATACTATAATTCTAATAACCGATAGTAGTTAACTATCTCCCAAGGATGCTACCCATAAAATGACATTATAAAGGCTTATATTCCATGAACATTTTTCATGCACATACTACAGCCTCTAAAATTACCAGACAATGAAAGGCAATAAGTCTGGGTAAGAAATGGCAAAATAGAAACAGGAGATATTTTTGAGCCCCGCTTGCCTCTGCAGGGGAACTGGAGTAAGGATTCATAACACCGTTCAATAATGTATTTTCACTTTCCATATTATTGTTGAAAAGTTGTTTTGGATTGAAATAATGAATTATTTTATTCTGATATGAAGCTAGATTCCAGAAATATCTGTTTTTAATTCAACATGGCAAATCATTTCAGCCATTATAATCTGTTGATGCAGCATGAAAAAAAAGGGGAGGGGAGGGCGGTCTGGATTTGTAGTCATAAGATAATTTCTGCTCTGCCATTTGCATTTTATATGACCCTAGATAATTTATTTAACTCACTGAGTGTGTTTTCTCATCTATAAAACAAGAATAGCAGCATATTCTTGCCAACCTGAAAGTGTCATTATGGGGATTACATATGTTAAACTAAGTGGAAGTGCTTTCCAAACTGTAAGGGGCTGAACACATTTCCAGTCCTATGAACTTGAGTGTATAAGTTTATAGGAGAAACAAAACCAAACAAAACCAAACCAAACAAAACAAAAAACTCAGAACACAAATGAAAAAGGGGAGTACTTTCCTGATCACAGACATGACGATTTTCCTCATAAGAAAATGACTGCAGTCCTAATAGAAATGTCATGGAAATAATATATATTCTTTCTTAAATCACTTGGAGATGGATATTTTCTTGGGTAGCACAATCCTGGGCAAGCTATTTATTTTCGAAAGGCAAAATCAGGGAGGATATGAAAAAGAAGAAGGATGGCATGAGAAAAGCTTGAAGAAAAAAATAAAGAATGAGGGCCAGCACATCATAGCTCACATCTGATATGGAAGGGATAAGCAAAGGCCCTCTGAACACAAAATAAGGTTTACTGGCACTAACCACAAAATGAAATAGCAGATAATAAAACTGTTCGCAGAGAGATTAAAATGACAAGGTTCATTTTGTACTAAGTTGCTTTTGTTGTTGTTGTTTTTCCCTAAACTGAGTCCACTCTGGTTCAGGCTAAACAATAGCTAAATAAATCATACAGTAAAAGCACTGATTGCCAATACAATTAAAGGGTCAGGCAAGAACAATTCTAACCCCACATTCAAAAGACAGACACAAAGGTCAAGTTATTGAAAAAGACATGAAAAATGTGATGAACGAATACTGTTAAGGGAATAAAAATGTCGATCTTTGAAAATGTACGGGAAATTAAAAAGCAGACATCCAAGAATTATTAATATGCCGAGAACAAGCAGCAGTCTGTTTCTAATATCTGCTACACTCTTATGTGCCACACTTACAGCACCACTAATATGGCCCTCTGCAATGACATGACTGGAAGGCTGGCCCTCTTTAAATTACTTTAACTTACAAGCAATGCAATAATTAAGGTAACACAAGTATCTTCCTCAGTCAATAGACAAAAAGTTGTATTTCACCAGCATGAATCTTATGGATTGGCTAAGGGAAAGGAGTTGAGCAGTAAAGGATATTCCATTCATATATATATATATATATATATATATATATATATATATATATATATATATATATATATATTTAATTTGGTCATCTAGGTCTCCAACTATCTGTATAAATATATGTACAAGCTACTGGAAATCACTGTAAATTGGTCTACTGGGGGAAAAAAAAGGTTTCTAGGATTTTGCACCAGAAAAGTATTGAGGTAGAAAATTGAGCTAAAGAAAAGATACAAGAGGAATGGATGGATCAGACATTGAATTCACACTTCTTATTTTACAGGTGTTATCAAGAGATATTTTTGATATTATGGAATGAGTACTGGTTAGATGACACTGCCATGCCCGTGACTTCAACACACATTAATTATGTGACATTGTGAAAATACCTAACTTTTCTGATTATTTGGTTCTAGTGTGTAGAATGGGAATAATAACAACAGTGCTACCTCAGAAGGCTATTGCAAGTAATTAAAATAAGTTTAGAAGATATATATATATATAATACACACACACACACACACACACACACACACACAAACTGGGGGTGCCAAAAAATGTATATACATGACTTGCATTCATCTTTTATTATCAGTATACATTGAATATTATAAGTTTAATAGTTTTCCCTGTCTTAAAATATATGTACAGCTAGCTATCCCTCCCCTAGCTATCTTGGAAGTCAAGTGTTCCTGCTGATATTGCTATAAGACTGAGGAAGCAAGTCAAACCAGGAGAAAGCTTTTGTTTTAAGTCACTGACTTTGGAGGTTAATTTGTATCCATAGTCTAGTGTTACCTTCCCCGGCCAAGAACAACAATGTTTCTCTAGCAAACCTGTTTACAAAGTTTAGATGATTTTTACAGAGTGTATTATCATTGAAAATAGACAGGCTTTGTCATTTATGCTAATGAAGCATAAATCCCATGACCCTCAAATTCTACCTTCAAAGCTCTTATTTTATATTAGGTTTATTTGTCATTTTGTTACCTTGTAAATAAACCTATGAACTCACAGTAACTACATTTCTCTGAAAACATTAGAGAGTTTTAGGACAGAGAATAACCTTCCCAAACTTTTAAACACTATGCATATGTACCTTAATGATAATATTTAATTATCATTGATTTCATAAGTTCATATTTTTGCCCAGGAAAAATTTTTGAACCTTTTCAATGAAGTGATGAAAATTTTAATGTAAATAACTACAGAAATGTTATGATTTGAAGTATAAAAATAACAACTCAGGGAATACAGTTTGGTTTGAGTAACAGAAATAAAATAAACATTGTATTTTTCCCCTCTACATAAAAGAAAAATAAATAACTAATAAGTGCATAAATACAAAGATGTGTGAAATTCTGGCAGACTACCCTGAGATCTATTCATTCAACATCCATTTGGAAAATTTTATAGTGAAATTAATCATGCAATTCAGGAAAATAATTGTGTATCCAGCAAGTTCTAAATTAAAGAAGAACATCTTGACTATCATGCTGAGAGGGAACACCCAACTTGGGAAGGTATACAGAGATTGAACCTACAATGAGAATGCTTGAGTTTTTATATCAAATATGTATCATATATATATATATATATATATATATATATATATATCAAATGTATCAAATATAGATATATATCAGAAGTATGAAATATATATATATATATAATCATATGTATCAAATGGATATATGTCATTACATATATGTCACATATATATATATAGACACCCACACGCACTATATCTGAATAAAGGATTGACATAAATGCATTTAGGAATAAAGGAAGTCATTGCACAGATATTCTGTCAGGATAAAAGCTAAGATAAAGAGCATTCTCATGTATATTCTTAGATAGATTCCTGTCCATTACCTATGCCATAATCCTGATTGCTAAAATCACTCCAACATGAGATTCTAGGATCAATCTGAAACATATAAGGAGAACTGATACTATTTAGCCTGCTTCCTGGTTCGTTTGGCATCTCCAGAGAGTTGTCTAGTATGAGTGGATAATAGTGAAGAGTAGGAGAGGTATGTGGGATGAGTTTAAAGAGGCAGATCGAGCCAGTTGATTCAAGCCATGTTAAATGTTTGGATTTTATCCTAAGAACAAAGGAAAGCTTTGAGGAACTTTCAAATAATGTATTGACAAGACCATATTTCAAACATTATTATGGCTGCCATGAATATAGAGGATTGGGGTGGGAAACGGCAAGGGTGAAAACAAGAAAAGCAGATTTTTATTGCAGTGGCCCTTTAAATTCTTCTGACTTTGAAATAAAAAATAAGTAAATAAATAAAAAATTAATGCTCAAAAAACATCTCAGGACAGAACATATTCAAAGAATCTAATAAGGTCTTGAAAAACATTGAGATGAAGAAAAACATCTAGTGAGTCACTTTGAAAAGAGCCCATTCCAAAACCACCTTTATAAGACATAACTCTCAATGTCTTTCAGATTTTTCTATATCCCCACTAATTTTGAATTTCTCTAAATAGCTCCCTTTATTTCCATTTTAACTTACAGTGTAAGAGACTATTTCTTGATATGAATATTGATGGTCAAAATTCTAGTTATGCAGATACCTATCCTGCCATCTTCAGTCTGAACATTCTTTAAGAGCCAGGTACTATCAACAGCCATTGAATATACACTTAAATAATAATTATTCAAAAATTATCCATAGTACACTTTACGTTAGAGACAACAAATTGGAATTGCCCAGTTTTGTACAACATTGTTTACAATTTCCTTTATCAAAACAACAAAGTGTCTTTGTTCATCTAATTTCTTATGTTTCACACCAAGTAACATATTTTCTACAGTATGTTTACTGTAATTACAGTGTCAAAGCTAATGAATAACTAGCCATATTTTATATACATAAATCTGTAAAAGTAAAATAAAAAAAAATATCTAAACATATAACAAGATATAATACAGGACACCTAGTTATATCTGAATCCATTATAAACAATGAACAATATTTACTATATGAATATTCAAAACAATACACGATATATATTTACACTAAAATTATATATTGTTTACCTGAAATTCAAATTTAACTTGGTGTCCCAGATTTTTGTTTGCTAAATATGATAGCCCTAATGTAAATTATTTATTTGAGGATTCTTTATATTATAGGTCTATATAATTTTTTCACAATAGACATGCCATTGAAAAGTGGTATAATGCTATTTTCAGTCAAATTATATTTTAAACATTTTTGAGCATCTAAAGTGCATAAATCAATTGAAAAATGTTATGTTTTGAAATCAAGTCCATAGCTTATCCTTTTTACAATAATGTAATACTTATACACTAAAGTTACAGAGTATTAAAATGGTTTCTGCTCCCATATATATTTTAGACCAGGTTTTATTTCCATTATATACTAAGTATATGTAGACCAGATCACAACACTCGACTTTCCTCAATTTTACCAGATCTGAGTGCCAAGAAGACATCTCCCCGCCTATTCAAATTGAGCATGACAGTGACATTAGAAAACTCTTGACTACTGTCTCCTTGTGGAATTTTCTTTTATGCTTTCTTATTTATGCTTTCTTATTTCTTTCATTTCTTAAGCAAAAAGGAAAAAAAAAACTCAATTTGCAAGCTATTTCTTGGAGAAATATATACACAAAGCAAATCAGATAATTTTATGAAGGAGATACAAGCAGAGAAAGTAGTTATTTATTCTATCTAGGTTTTGTTTTGATAATATGATTCATTAATATAGTGTTGATTGTGACTGGATAAGTGGATTTCAAGATAGAGTAGGGATAAATATAGTGGCACATTTGGTGCCTCGATGCCTTATTAATGTCATTGACAGACAAACACTATTGAGGTTCAGTCATACTGATGGGTAGGCTTCAGACTAAGATGGGGAATGCAGAGCATAGGGAGGATAACAATAGTTATAAAGCTGCTGACTTTGTTCTATTCACAGAATGCTAGAACAAAATAAAACTTAAAAGCCATCAAGACCAATTCCTTTATTTTAAATTAAGATAGCTTAAATTCAGATTAATTGTTTTTTGTTCATTTGTTTGTTTGTTTTTGAGATTATATAACTGGCAGATAAAATCCAATCCTCCACCCCTCCCCCATTCCACTACTTTCCCACTACCCCATAACAGCTCACAGCCTCCATGTACTCTGTAATCAAATATATATCAAAAGAAGAGTGGCTGTCTTTTGCCATATGTAAGGGTTTCTGGACAACTGGATTCCTGTAGTTCTTTCATATGCTAAGGGACATTGTACAAAACGCCAGAAATATCCGTGGGGCAGAATGATTATTACGGTTGTGAGGACTAGTGACTATTCTATTTTAACTTTCAATAATATTATATTTATATAAGAAGAACTTAGGAGGCTTTAATCAGAATTGTAAAATATTATAACAGGATCCCTCAATACCCCTGCCTCAGGTAAACATAAGGCATTTGATGTATCTGTAAGGTTATTGGAAGTTCACACCAAAGCAGCATTATTAGTTATTGTTCTGAGACTTAAATTCCACCAATTGAAATTCACACCTTGGTGAGGACATGGCTTCTGATATTTCAGAGCTGGGCCATTTTTCTCAATGCTTTAATTTAGAGGATTTATTAGCAGGCATGTTGAAAGATCATCGTGAGCAGAAGTCATGATGAAGCCCTCCAATGGGGACTAGAGACTGAACTAAATTGACAATTTATAATAGCCCAAGAAAAAAGCTCAGGGCGAAGAGATTGCATCAATACGTGTCATAGAAATGAAAGCAGGAACTTCTAATATGAATTCTGCTTGTAACCCAGGCAGAATGTTCTTGGCATCAGTAAAACACTGTAAATGCATGTCCTATAATATCTGCAGATCCAGTCAGACATATCAATTCTTACTTAAATTCTGGAAGCTCCACTTACATATTCTAGGATACAGGCTTTGTAAAGGAATGACCACTGAAATTACACTATGAATTTGAATGAAGTTCAAGATACGCCAGGCAGTTTTCACAGCATCAGGTGATCCTGATTTTTTGTGTGGCAGTGAATCAAATTCAGATGGTTCAGGCTAAGTTAACTCAGGACACTAATGCATTTGATGGAAACTTAGGACAATCAATCAATAAATGAAGACTGAGAATTCAATGAGCACTAAGCCCAGAGAACCACTTGGGAATTCACAGCAGTCATGTTTATAATAAAGCTACTTTCTAAAGATCTTTCTCATAAGAACTTTTGCTCAACTTGTTAAGGCACCATGTATTCTTCAAGTTGAAACGATTACAGAGTTGTTTTTGGATGCTGAATACTCATTGTGACTGCTTTACAGGGATACTCTAAGCACGATGGAAAGGAAGTAAGTCAAAATCCTCTTGGGAAGGAATTAAAACACTACTAAGAATCAGAACCATTCAACTCTAGGCATTTGCATTAAAAATACTGTGATTACTTTATGCAGGACAGAGGTATCCAGTAAATTGGAAATTTACATAAAATCACAAGAGGGAAAGGGTAGATAAATTTAAATATTTTATTATAATACATGAAGTTTTCTCATACCAGTTATGTATTTACCATGGAATATATAAATTAGGCCCTCTGTAAATAGTTTTGTAAGAAGCTGAAAATGTGGGAAGGCTACAGAGTTACTGTGATTTCAAAAGAATAGTGTCTTAACAAATATGATCTAAATTAGAGCTCCTTTGGTTGAATGGTAACTGAAACTTATTTGAACTGCCTTAAACCAAAAGGGAAATTTATTGGAAATATGGTGGGCACAGGGGTGCTCTGTACCTCCAAGGGAGCAGATTTGGAGGCTGGAGAATCTAGTAGTCCTGAGAAACTCTCCATCTGTCACATGTGTGTCTCTGTCCCCTACTCATCTGCTTGCTCCTTCCATCTCACTTGCATTTCTCCTCAGGCACATGGGACAGCATAACTTTCAACGGCATCTAGCTCTCTCTCATTTCTGTAGGTCTGCGCAAGACGATGCTAGTCAGCCCTGGACCAAAGTGTACTGAAGTTTACAGTCCTCCTGGGAGACATTAAGCATCACGACTCTTTCTAAGATACACATTTATTTTTTTATTTTATTTTTTATTTTTTTTTACAATTATCTCTTAAGGATGTAAGTACTAACTTAATTATGTCCTTCTACATGGAGGGATAGAAGAGTTTAATCAAGCTTCTCTTTCAATCTTCAAGTGATACCAATGATATATTGTCTTGGTGTTACTTTAGCAAGGATAGAATTAAGATGGCTATATGTTAGGGATGTGTTCAATGTGGATAATAGTATTGCTTTATAGTTTTTGTAATTGATCAGTGCAGAGGTTAGCTTTGAGACAACCTAGAATAGTTACATAAATATAATGCTGTTTTGCAGAAATGCTCTTTTTCTGATTTACTAATAACCAATGTTAATAACACAAACTCCAAACACTTGGTATCAATAAATTGGAGGAAAACGAAGCTTGATTTATAGGATATTGAGGAAAACTGACTTATATATGATTTATAACTTTTAAAACATTATCTAAATCTGAACTCTTCGGTCACTATTTTTTTTTTTTTTAAATGCTTTTACATGCAGGCTTTTCATAGCAAATAAAATAAACCCAGATTTTTTACAGGATCTAATGCATTTTGCTCCCTTTAAATATACATGTTGTGGGAATCATAGAAAGGACAGAAGTATTTATAGCTAAGACACATTTATATGTGAGTTTTATAGAGCCCTCCCTGATGCCATCAGACTAAGCTGAAGGTTTCCAATATACATAAAGCTTCAATGACTATTCAAATGAATCAGGGCCCAGTTTTATACTGAATTAACCCACATGATATGGTGTTCTTGTTGATGGAAATTGCAATACAAGAAAATAAAGATACATATGAACATGCATTTCTTTCCATAGTTTTGATCATCCATTATTTGCCAAGAACCATAATAAATTACTTATTTTAATTACTTGTTTTAATTTTTATTGGTCTCATTGTTAATATAAAATATTCTGCTTGAATGAAGCAGAATGAATCTATGGAATAATAGATTTTTTTTGAAGATGGAAGATCCTTGAGAAATTATATAGAACAATTTTGCCATTGTACAGCTGGACAAAATGCAGCTCCTGACTCTTAAATGACTTACCCAAGGTCACAAAGTAATTTGCTTTTAATCTTCAAGTATTACTTTGCCTAGTAGGAACTGTATTTCTAAATCACTGTGTGCACAAATGTACAGCTCTTGGGATGAAAACGGGTTTTAGTTAAACTACCACAAAATTACAAAAAAAACATACTTTTATTTCTTTTTTATAAAATACTTACATGGAGCTATTCTGAGCATTTTGCACATAATAATTCCTTTAATTATTATGAAACACTTATAAAGTAGGTGTAATTTTTATGCTTGCTTTGTAAATGGAGGAATTGTCACAAAGTGGTTAGGTGACTATTAAAGTTGCACAGCTAGTACAAAGTTGAGCCAAGAATTGGGAAGTTAGGGATTCTAGCTTCAGAAGCCATACTCCTCAACACAACAAGGTATTGCCTGCCTTAAAATTAAACAGCCTTTAACTGTAATATGTGGATGTCATACAAATAATGCCAAGTAGAGACTGAACCAAATTGACAGTTTATAATGGCCCAAGATAAAAGCCCAGGGCGAAGAGACTGCATCAGTACGTGTCATAGAAATGAAAGCAGGAACTTCTAATATTAATTCTGCTTGTAACACAGGCAGAATGCTCTTGGTATCAGAGAAATACCTATCACAGGTGCTTCAAGTTGAAAGACATTTAAGTATCACTTAGTTCGTTTTCCTGTCGTATGAAGTGACCCTCATTGGACATTAGAGATCATGTTTTGTCTATCTGTGATCCACTGTCTAAAAGTATTGTAATCATCAGTAAAATTATTCTTGGGCAGTGTTTAAACATGTGTATCTCAATAATGAAACTTGAGCATCAGGTTGTTATGATATTACAAACGATGCCTTTCAAAGTAAAGAGCATTTTTCTTTCTGTATCTAGTATTGAATTAAATGTTAATTAAAGGATAGTTTCATCCTCTCAGTAATTGTCAAATCACATTGTGTACAAAGCAGTAAAACTGTTTAATGTCCCAGGTTCAAATACCAATGTTTGCTTTTAAATTACATTTCAAAACTGTTTGCATTGTATTGACAACCTAAGTGATTAAAGTTTACATGAGCCGAGAAATGTACCCATTCCATACGCATGTATATAAACTATGTATTTCATAGCTGTTGCATTTTGACAATTTTCTTTGGAGTATCTCCTATGTGTCTGGCTCCATGCTCCATATCATACAAATCCAATATTAGATACATAATTTAAATACACACAGGGGTGTGGTAATAGGAAGGGAACTTAGAAGCATGTATAATTCAGTACAAAGATGAAGTACTACAATGTAAGAGGAAACCAATTAATGTAAATATTATGAAACTTAATGCCAAATTAGTCAGGATTTCTGAGCCATTTTGGGATAATGATCTTAAAGCCTATTATCCTTTATATGAAACTACTATTTCAAAGAGACTTTACGAAGCAAAATTTTTATTTCTACTGAATTTAGGAGGATATTTTTTGAGGCCCCAAGATGATATATCTACTTAACTAAAATGAAACATATATTGTATTTAATAATAAAAAACATGTTTGTCTCTAAAGTTCTAGAAATTACAGACTATAGAAAATGACTAAAAGGAATGTAATTACTCATAACAAAACAATAAATTCAATCTTGAAAGACCATTCTTAATTCATATTCTAATGTAGATTTCTTGAGGCTGAACATTTAATTCTTGATGAAGTCTGTCTTATGGACCAAATAAATTTTATTCCTGGCTATGAATGCAGTTTAACTAAAATATCCAATTTTCTTAAAGAGTTCCTATTATGAAAAGCAACTGCCATCAAATCAATTATATTCTATAGGTATGACAATCCATTAGAATTCAAATTAACCAAATTCCAAGGACCTCTGTGAAGTTACTCACAGTATTGTTAGCAAAAGTCTTTCATCGTTGCTTCAATTATATGTGTCTCTTTTCAGTAATTTATAACTAATTAATTTGAGCTGAAACAAGAGGCAAAATTTGAAAACATGTATGAGTTCAACTTGGATATAACTGGAGGCTGTACTAAAATAGTGTTATTTTTGGTGAATTTAGGAATTATCTCTGTGTTATATGTTTATGTATTGTTGGCAACTGATCAACCTGTAGCTTTAAAGGTACTATAACTTTCCATGCAATAATATATTGTCTTTCTGAAATAATCTTTTGTTAACCAAAACAACCTACTTTATTCAAATCACTAATCTGTCTGTTACCCTCACATGTTACCTCTTCCTCAACTCTTGCCATTAACAGAAGAAAGTTTAAATGATGTTCTAGAATGTTCTATCACCCACCAATCTGTTTAACAACGGCCTTAAATCACATACAGTACAACAAATAAAAATACATTCTTGCTAAAATGATAATTTACTTCTGGTTCAATTCTATTTTTAACATCAGCCCCAAGCAGCTGATCAAAGAAATTGTTTCATGGGGAAGAAAACATAACAGGTACCATTAAAAAAAAAAAAAAAAAAATTCTCAAGGAGATCAATGAACAACTTCTCAGGGAGACATTCTGATAACCTGGGCACATTGGCGACAATATCTATTGACTGGTAAAGGGACTGAATCTAAGAATTTTTCAAAATTTGAGAAAATACTGCTAATATTCCCATAGGAGTTTAGTTTGTTTTCAAAACAGAATAAATTGTAAATATGTCAGGGCTTGCTAACTCCAATACTTAGAAGAGATCATAAGTTGATAATGGAACAGGGCACGTGCTCTGAGTAGAGTGCAAGATGGTGGAGGGAAGCTGGATAGGTCACGTCCTGCCAATAAGGACAGTTAATACTTAGCTCAAGCATCACTGGTATAGAGGAATGAAGAACCTGTATTGCCAAGTTTCTAATACTTTACAATAACTCAGAAGTTCAAATTCATTTTTTTTTACTTGAAATCTCCAAGTTTTTAAATGTTAATAATTAATACAAAAAAAAAAAAAAAAAAAAAAGATCCAGGCCAGGTATATCATTAGACTATATTCTACCTGAGGGCTGATTATGTATGTGGTCTGGTTTAAAGTTACTATCTAGTCAAAATTGTGTAATTAGTATAACTTGTATAATAGTTTTCACTCTTAAAGTAGGACGTTTAAAATTATAGTCAATAACTAATTCTGATCTGGAACATCTCTCTTGCTCTTCTCAGAACTTCCATTCTTTTGTAGCAGTAATTGGTGATCTTCTGTCATGTGTCACATCTACATGCATATAATTTTTTTTTTATAAACTTTACTTCTTAATGATAGAAACATACCTTCAGATTTGTATGTTTATGTGAGCAAATATAAGCACACTTTTATTTTTTCCAAGGCACTGTCTCATTGCAACACATTCAACAGAAAGTGCTTAACAATACTTGCTCAGTCAAAGCTATTTGCTAATAATTAATTAAATAATAATAATAATAATGAACTTCTTTGGGCTTTTAAAAAAACATGTTTTCTCACTGTCCATGTTATTTAACAAGAAATCACCTTATTTTTTTCAGCATTAAGGCATTATCACAGATAAAACCTTCTTCCCAGCCTGAATAAGCTCATAATCCCACTCCATTTTATGTGCAAATGATTTTGGCCCCATCTCTGTTTCCTGTGATTTGAAATAAAGCTCAAAATTTTACCCTCTGTCACAACCATGCATTATGCACTCTTTTTTTAAAATCCTACATAATTAGAAAGTATTCTGAAAGAGAAATTGGAATTTTATATTGTCTTTAGGACATTAAATGATTCACAGTGCCAGGTCCCCACTGTACTTCCTGGCCTAGTCACTGATAGAATTCAAGATGTCTTAAAATAGATGGTGTTATTTTAGGTTTTGAATATACACAATTTTGATTGAAACAAAGCTACTATCCTGAAGTTTTCTCACAAGGCAGCAGGAGACAGATGTACAGAAATGTGCAATAAGGTAAGAATTATCTTACTAGCCATAAGTGCTACATGCTGACAGAGAGGCAAGATCAAGTCTACATAGAGAGACAGTAAAGGTCTCAGAGAAGATGGGAGATTTGAAGTACATTTTGAAGAATTCTTAGTATTGGCAGCCTTGACTTGGAAGAGCAAGGTAGGAGAAGGAAACAAATTCAAGGAAGAAGAAAGAATGAATACAGGCATGGATGTAAAAAAAAATGCATATTAAGTGGCTTTCTTCAAATAAGAGTCCATAGCCTTTTAAAAGGGATGCCTAATGTGATCCATCATAAATGGAATTGAAACCTAATCCACACCAGATTCGAAAAAGCATGGCAGACTGACATTTTGTATAGTTTGCTCCCATACTGATATTGAAATTGGTCATGTGACTTGCTTTATCCATTGGGCCACCAACAAGTAATAGCTGAAAACTTAACGTGCATTGGGGCTTGGCCTCTTAGAATCCAGCCTTAAGGTAAAGAAGCCCAGGCTGGCCTCCTGGTAGGGACGACTTAGAAAGAAACACCCAGCCATTCCAGCATCGTATGTTTTATCTTCCCTGTTAGGGGAATGAAGCCACAGAAGTCCCACCAGGTGAGAACAGCACAAGAACTGCCCAGTCAATCCTGAATATCACGAAGTTTTGGAGTAGTTTCTTATCCATTTGTGATACAGCATTTTTTTTTTTTTTAATCTAGGCAATGAAAGCCCTCAAAGTTGTTTTTAAACTGGGGTTATAACATGGCAAGGATTGAGTATGCAAAAATAAATGGTAGTAGATGTGGAAGAAGGATTGCAGTCTGGGTCATTAGACACTAAAAGACATCATGGAGCACCACTGCATTAGTCCAGACGAGAGATAATGAATGTTTACGCGACAGCAGGATTTAGCAAGCTTTTTCTAAAAGAAAAAGAGCTACACAGTAAATGTTTTACACTTTTCTGGGCACAAGTTCTCTGTTACAACTACTCAACTCTGTCATTGTATCATGAGAGCAGCCATAGAACATATGTAAATTAACAAATGTGGCTACATTCCAAAAAAACTTCATTCACAAAAATACTCATTGGATTGGATTTGTACTAAAGCAAAGGAAAAGAAATACAAATAGAATACAGATAACATTTTGTAGTTAGAGCCAATGTGCTGTGGCCAGTGAGGAAGAAGGAAGAATCAACGACATATTAGATGATCAGCAGATGATACTGGTGAGTACTGAGAAAACACAGGGGCAAAGCAGATTTTTAGTGGATCTGATCTGGGACACCTTGAGCTTCAAATGGGCCACTTGGGAGAAGAGTATACTGCTTTTCTGGAAATATAAGTGTGCAGGACTTGATCTAGGAGGCTCGTATTTGGGAGTCAATAATAGACAGGAAAAATTTAAAGCCAAGAGTAGAAAGGATCATATCTCCTTTCTGAGCTTCTATCTCTCACTACAATACCTGGCAAGGAGGAGAACTTGATAATCAACAACAACAACAAAATCACACAAGTCAGATATATTCTGATTTCAATTGTTTTCTCAGTGAGAGAGTGTTGAATGAGAAAACATGAGGATTGAAAACAGAGCCCTTGAGGAAATTATAATTTAAGCATAAAGAAATGAAAGAGAAATTAGCAGAAGATACCAGGAGTTATCAAAGGAAAACAAACAGAACAATAAAAACAACAAAATGCTGAGAATGTTATTTTGGATTAAAAAGAAGTATATTCAAAACAAACCAAAAAAAAAAAAAAAAAAGAAAAATGGGCATTTGGTGAAGTCCATTCTGTGGAAGGTATCAGTAGGCTGATGTCTGGGACGAGATTTTTGTAGGAAACCATATTGTCGTGAATGACTTGGTGGAGACCAGAGTGAGGCAAAGAATGGGCCTTTGATTGTAACACTACAAGCTCATGGAAAACCTTTAAAGCTTTATCTTATGGTGGCAAACCCCATGATTTCCCAACTGCTCCATCCTTTGAGTTATTTTACAATATGATTTATCTGAGTGACTTTTTCTTCTATTCTACAATGCATCTCCCTTATCACCTACTAATGCCTTTCAACCTGTCTATGCCATGGATGATACACGTTGAGAAAAATCAATCACTGGTCTCAGAAAATAGTCCAGAGATGGGCATGTGACCCACTAAAAAACCCTTCCTGGAGATGTTTTTCTGAAACCACTGGGGAAAACTCTATGCCTCTTTTACTTAAATTAGTCATAGTCAGGTTTATATTTCTTGAAATGATCTAGCCTTGACTTATACATCACCAGAAAGACAAACTATAGGAGAAACACATTAATGTGCTGCATGATCCAATTAGGGGTAAACATTGAAATCAGTCAACACTGGTTCATTTCCTTCATTAAATATAATAGCATTCCCTGGTGGCTTTCTTATCCGTTGATGTAATTTGAAGTCTCACACTGCTGCCCTTAGCTCATTTACTTTATTTCTAAAAATTTTACAGAGTGTTTCCTAGCTAGAGTCATGACTATGGATAAGGTTCAAACTATTAGAAAAGCAAAGTTCCTGAGGGAAGGAGACTGCCTCTCTTTGTTTTTCATTATTTACATATTCCCTTGTATATTTCCTAATCACTTAACCTAATCTATATTTTAATGAACTACCATACTGTACTTGTCAAATGCTTAGTAGGTCAGTACTAAGGCTCCCATTTTAGATATCAGAAATAAGTAAAAATCAGAATGAGAACAAACCAGAGCATATGCAAATTGGCATGATTACACGCATCAAATTTCAATTAAGATTTCCTTTATATCCATGTTTATTTTTTGTACTGTTAAGTTTTTGGTATTTGTTTTTAAATCAGATCACTTTTTGCCTAAATATCACTTGAAAAAAATACATATACCATTTTTCTATACCACCTAAAGATGGGTGCATCTTTTCTGGAACGCTAGAGGAAAAACAAAAACAAATAAACAAACAAACAGACAGACAAAAATTGCTTTGTAGGAACTGAGGTGGCACAGTGTCATGGAAAGAGAACAGGCTTTAGGACTTATCAGTATGTATTTAATTTCAGTTTTACTTCTTACTGGCTCCTTCCAGTTCATAGAAATCTCTATTTCCTCTTCATAACATCCATCACATTTTTGTGAATTACTTAATATTAGTGCTTTGCTCTAGAGTCTAAATTCTGTAAGGACAGGGGATATTTTTTCTTTTCACTCTTTTATGCACGTGGTGCATCCAGTACATATTTGTTGGATGGATAGACGGATGGATGGATGGATGGATGGATGGATGGATGGATGGGCAGTCGGATGGATGGATGAATGAAATAACTAACCTCTCTGTGCATTCATGTCCTTATCTAAATTAAGGAGAAAACAAAACATATTTTGACGTGTTATGGTATTAGAGAGAGAGAGAGAGAGAGAGAGAGAGAGAGAGAGATAGCACCTAGCACAAAATGTGGTTGAAATTATAGCTATAAAACATGACACCAATTTCAATAATTCATCAGATTCAAAGGCTCATGGCAGTTATGGAATGGGTCACTTAGCCTTATTTCTAAGCTCTACCAGAATTCAATGTTTCGTTATTTCTGAATACATACATCCTTTCACTTCCCCTTATGTTTTTACAGTCTTTAGTTACTGTGGGAGTATCCTTGCCCCATCCTCTAACTTGCAATTTTATATAAATATCCTGTAAGTCCCAGATCAAGACTCTTCCCTGGGAGTCAGCCTCTATGCAGATGACAATCAGGCTGAACTTCAAGGCCTGAGATCTAATTTCCAGATGAAAGATGGGAAATTGCTTTAAGAATGCTACTTCTATAACATATTTCCCATATTTTTATTTGGTGATTATTAAACAGTGCTACATTCTGCCATTCTTTTGTTGAGTAATATTAAAAAGCTAAGTTAAAAACTCAATGTATTTATTTTCAATGGATACATAAAAAAATCTATGATCTACATGCATTTTTATTTTCCGAATTTGGGCTTTGTGTTACTTTCACACATGTCAACCTCTTCATTAAGACTTGAGCTCCTAGAGAGCAGACACTGTGTCTAATTCATCATTTTAGTCCACCACCTACCATAGTCCCAAGAACCTAGTAGGTGCTCAAAGGACATTTGTTATTGAACCCATAAATAAATGAGCAAATGATTCTTAAATTTGATGCATTACTTGTGTATGAAAACACAGAACAGTTGATTTAAAAAGCAAAATGAATGAAGATCCTATATAATGCTCAAAATAAGGTAGACGGATTACAGAAATAATTTTCTAAAATATCATGCCAAAAGCTCTATATTGTTTTCATGTAACCTAGGCTGGAGGCTTGGGGAAGAGTGGACGTGATTGTGGAGGGTCCAGAGATGATGGATTGGAAGCATCACTTTAAATATTTTAATATCTCTTCTAACAATGTGATAGGCTAAGATGCCTTTTACATTTTGGATGAAGACCAAGACTCCTCTGGTAAAAGCAAAACCTTTTACAGACATACAAAGGCAATAAATATTTTCTAATTAAGAGTGCAGCTTGCCTGTGAAGTGGAATAAAAAATGAATCTCTTACCTTGGAACCTCTGGTACATAGTTTTCAAATGAAATTGGGTGTGAAGTTTCTCAGTTATGTCCCAATGGGTCATTTTTTATTGTCACAGCTTCATAAATTTGTCAGACTCTGCTTAAAACTATAGCTGGGAATATCTGGAGTGTAACAATCTCATACTTCATTGACATTATTACTGTCCAAATCTATTCAAATTTGGACTCATAAAAGGTATTTCAATTAGACTAAAACTAATATGTAATGTTATCGTGTGCTATGGTTAGTTTAGCTCTTATTCCTTGTAATGTTTGAGATCTTTTCATTTGAGAAGATAAATTTTGGTAAGACTCTTTACTACTAATTTTACAAAACTAATGTTGTATAGAAATACTTGGGATTTAAAGAGATTACATAAAATTAGTAAGGTGAGAATTTTGAAGGAATATCTAGCTCTTGAATTCAAATAATCCTTGAGCGGTAACGATTTTATTTACAATAGTTGCTCAGAGCAACTGAGTCTAAGATATTGCAAACAGGAGGAGAAAAAGTTATTCTAAGTTAAGAGTCACTGAAGCAGATCAGGAGATGAGAGTTTATGTGCAAGTGTTTGATTGACGAAGTCCTTCCTTGGGAAACTGGTAAGGGACTGTAGGAGGCAGAGCATCAAAGCAATGAAGGGCAAGCAAGGGTGGAGCTCAGGCAAAGTCCAGCAGACTGTGGTGTCAGCCTGATCCCTTAGGAGTGCTCAAATGTAAGCTAAGTCTCAAGTGATCCGTATCTAAAGCAAGATTACTTGGGTTTCCTCATACCTGTCAGTGGTTCAGGATACACATAGGAGATGGGAAGTATAGTGGGTGGAGAAGAGCAACCTAGTACTTCCGGGTGTCATATAATTAAAAACAAATTCACATCAGTACACCATTGTGTTCTTCTAGGATTCTTTCTCATACAAAGCACATTATTTGGCATAAAATAGGTTGTGTGTGTGTATGTGTATGTCTGTGTAATATTCATATACATATATGAATGTAATTAGTAAACATACAAGTCCTTTCTTAGTCTACCCCATGTTGTTGTTTTTTTTGTGTGTTTTTTTTTTACTAACAAAATGGTACTCATTCAATAAACAATCATTGAGCATCTCCAGTATCTCTTATGCCCCAGGCATTGGGGTATGACTTGAAATTATAGCACTAAACCAGACAGACACAGTGTCTGCCCCAAAGGAATATATTTATTCTATGCAGGGAAGTGGATATTATTAGGTTGGTGCAAAAGTAACTGTGGTTTTTGCAATTTTTCTTTTTTTAAACCTTTTAAATCACAATTATTTTTGCACCAACTGAATAAAAATGTCATTGATAAAAACAGCGAATTAATTTCAGTTGTGATTAAGTGCTAAAAAAATTAAAGTATAGGGTGAGAGCATAATAAACAAGGACTGGAATTTGTCTAGAAGGTGCCAAAAGGGCTCCCAGAAAATAATAAGAATATATCACCAACTCTCAATTTTCAAGACTCCAAGTGTTTCAGGATCTGATGCAGCTTCTACTATATACAACTAGATGACAAAAAGGTTTCCTTGAGGAAACTAAAGAAACCAGCTTTTGTAGAAAAAGAGTTTCAGTCCTCATCACAGTAACCACTCAGTGACATTTCTAATACAGTGGGAAAGCTTGAGGGCACCAAGGGTTTGTGGGGGGCACAGGGGGGCACAGTGTCCATGAAGGAAAGAGATCATGAGATGGATGGAGGTGCTTAGGCTTCAAGTTCAGTCTATGCTACAATGTTATTTCTACTCTTCTGAGCTCCTTCCTGAAATAGAGGTTACAAAATCAAACTGGGAAAGTCCTTTTTGATCAGAGGGCTGCGTTAGTAATGCTTGGGTCTCACAAAAACATTCATGTAATCTGGTAAAAATATCTAGAGTTAAAATTTTAAATAACCATAGCTCATGGGAGATGAATAGCATTTAAAACATGTAACTGGAAATATTACAGTGGAAGAAGAATTCATCATGAATGATTCCTGACGATGGGATTTTCTTTTTCACCTTAGTTAAAGTATTCCATTCTACTCTAAAGACCTGATTTTGCTGGTCTCCTTTTGGGTATCATTAACTGACTTTCTTCTACCCCCAAAGCAATCTTGTATCAATGCAAATTGTGTTAAAACATGGGTGAGTGGAAGAGTAAGTTTGATGTGGAAGAAAGTTTTCTGCTTCAAGATCATTGTTCTTTTCATTTCATTTTACTATGACTCTTTTAGTAAAATAAATTTTAGAAGTAATTTAATCCAACTTTCTCTTATAAACAAAGCCTTTCCTACAACGCTGAAGGCAGTTTTCCTACTGTCTACTTAAGTACTTCCAGCTATGATAATTTTAATACTAAAAAGTTTACTGCAATGCTGAACATCTCTTATTGTGAGGAAGTCTGTTCTAAAATGAATTTCACATTCATGTAGCTTTCAGCTGCACTGTTCAACTAGATATCACAATTCTGTTTTCTATTCTGCGAGGAAACCCTTTGGATGTTTGAATAGACCTATCACAACTCCCCTCAATTTCCTTTTCACCAGGGTAAACATTCCTACTTCCTTCAAGTCTTAAATCTGTAACACATTTTATATGCCTTCTGGACATATTTCAATATGTCAATATTTCTCTTAAAATGTGCTGTCCGAAATGGAATATAGTAATCTGAACACTGAGAACAATGGCAAGCTGGAAGAACAACATGATACTTTTTAAGAACAGTTCCATCACAATTTGGACCGTATGTCAATATAATAATAGTTTGTCATATAAACTTCTTCTGTAATTGTGCAATTGATATTCTCAGCTTTAAGCAATTTACAATTATCTTTGTTAAATAAATTTTGATTCTAATGTAGTGCCTTAAATGCTTTAGATAATTTCAAATCTTGACTATATCATCTATATAATTCAACCTATGCAATTGTGTGAGATCTGCAAATTTAAGATTCATACCTCTAAAATCTCTCCAACTTTGATAAAAATGTTAAGCAGAATGTATCCATTGGCAGAAGCATGGTCAGTATACTGAATATATCTCATTCAGATTGACATGCAGGCTTACTGCCATATGTTTCAATGCCTTCCTCTCCATTGTTAATAATACATCAGAGTCATCATAGCACACACTGCCCAGTCATATTTCACAAACATATTTATAAATAAGGGAAATGCCATGATTTTTTTCTGAAATAAAAATATACGATGTTATAAAATATCAACTCATCATTTTCATGTAGAGAGAGAAGTTGACTTTTTCTTTATGAATTTGTATTTTAGTGTTTACCACATCTTTTTAAAGAATTACAAGTACATATTCAATAAGCATTTTAAGGCTTGCCTATTAACTATTACAAAACTTTTGAATCTGATCCATTGCATATGTAATTTTTCTAACATAGTGCAACATGTGTCAATCTCCTGTCTTCAGAGAACCAATTTATTCTCCACCATTTTACAAAGATAACTGCCATGATTACAACATTGCATTACATACTATTAATAGAAATTATTACATTCATAGTACAATAAACATTCTCATAAAGCTAGTCCTTCACATTTAAGTCATATCTATAGTATAATTAATAATCATAACTTTTAACAGTTATCAACTCCTAAAATATGTTAATTACTTTACATGCATGATTTAATTTAATCTACAGAACAACCCTGTAAGGCAATTTTGCTATTGCTAGATTGTTTTCAAATGAGTAATTTGAAGCTTATGAAAGTGAGGAATTTCTTCTTCTTTTTTTTTTTTTTCCAAGGAGGGCACAGCTCACGGTGGCCCATGTGATCAAACCTTGGTGTTATTAGCACCACACTCCAACCAGTTGAGCTAATTGGCCACCCTGGGGAATTTCTTTAAGGGTACACATAACAATGGAACACCAGGAAACTGACTTCATCTTTTGAAAGCAAAGTCCTAACTATTACACTGTACTGAGTAGATTTCAAGAACATAATTTGCTTTATCAAGGGAAATATACACTAAACATATTGATAGATACTAGATATTGCCCTCCTGAAACTATGGAGCAATTTATAAACACACCATCGATGTATGTGAGTGCCTTCAACAACACTATATAATTTTAATATTGTTTAATCAGTGGTCTCTTTTTATTGTGATTTACATTTTCACTCACTTATGATTTTAAAATATATTTTGGGACTTTTACTTTTTATTTCTCTGTGCATTGGTGTTTTTATCTTTTGAACTTTTCCTATTTTTTCTTATTGAAATGTGCAGAAACTCTCTGTATGTCAGTAATAATAATTTATACTGTATACACTGCCAATATTTCCTTCCATTGTTACATTTTTGTTTTGTTATGTTTCAAGCATGATTCACAATAAAACACTTTTTGAAATTATTCTGAAGTCACATTCACATACTTTTGGTTTGTGGCTTTGTTTCTTGCTTTAAGGAGGTTTTTATTCATGTCAAAGTTATGTAAACAATTTTCATAAACTATTCCTAATATTACACGTTTAATCCGAAATTTATAGATTTTTCAATTCAAGCTTTTAAAGAAATTGAAGAACATAGTAATGAAAAGTCATGTTCATGATCCAGAGTCCTTGAGTTAAAATAATAATGAACTACATTACATTGGATAATCTACTGAATCTGTCAGTGTCTTGGTTCCTTGTGTTGCCAATGAGGATGAAGATAATACCTTCTTAAGGGGACTGTTCAAGTATTGCATGAGATAATATACATGGCACACTTAAAAATGCTCCACTTGGTGAAATGAGCTTTTAACTATTTTAAATACATCTGCTGTAAGTATATTTGTTTTAGCAGAAGTTAGAAATTTATATTTTTTTCCAAAAATGGTGAAGCAAGTGTCTTTATGTTTTTTATTTAATTTTGCATCATTCCCTCACTGATTTAGTTGAAATGTATAGTGATTCCATTTGTAGACTGATCTGTTTTTCAAATTTTGTAATATTTATGCTTCCAATCCTTTCATCAATCTTTTATTTTTCTTACATATAAAGCAACAGAGACTTGAAGAGGTGATGTAAAGAGATGAAGTTACCAAGTTGTAAATAATGTGCAGTTATTTACACCTACATCTCTCCAATATGGCTATATTCCTATAAGTAGTGCTGCTTCTTCAAAGAATATGCACATGAACCATCATCTTTCCACCATACAAAACTGCCTTTTGTTATGAAACACATATGAACATATTGTATTTTTAGTTATATATACATATATGTGTGTGTGTATATATACATATATATGTATAGATACCTTGTATATATAGTTTTTTTATAAATTTTTGTGATATATTATAATTATCCATTCTTAAGAATGTCACCCACTATTTTGAGGTATACAGAGGCAAGGGAAGTGTTTCATTCATGTTTGTATCCCTGGTGCCTAGCAGTGCCCATCACATAGCCAAAAATCAATACATGTTTATTGAATTGAATGGAGTTTTATTTTTACAATAATCCACAGTCATGTTGCACCACTGTTCAAAATCTCACAATGTCTTGTGGCTACTGAGATCAATTCAAAACCCATGTCCTCATTTTTAGGTGCCTTAGAAAATGGCTTCCTGCAAATCATCTGTCCCATGAAAATCCAAAATAGTCCTTTACTCTAGGCAGCTGGTTCAACTCACTATCACAGAATACCTATGTTGATTTCTATATCTTCCCCATATATTATAGCTTTTATCATTAAACATTTCTTCATGAAGTTTTCTTTGATAGTCAGGAACACATTGATTTCTCATCCTGAGCTAGAGTTAGAATTGGTGAATTTTAGAGGTAAAAACAATCTAAGGCTTAATCTAGGTTAAACCCTTCACTTAATAATGAGGAAATGGATGGCTAGCAAAGGTTATGAAACTTTCCCTCAGAGTATTCTTTGTTTGTCTTTTTTTTTTTAGTTTCATGTGTACAAAACAATGTAATAGACATTTATACCCCTCACAAAGTGATAACCCACCTTCCCCAATCTACTAACTCTCTGTGATCATATAAAGCGTTACAATTCCACTGATTCTATTCCTTATGCTGTACTCTATGTCCTGTGACCATATATATAAAATTATAGTTGACATTCATTAATAACCATGGCTCACATTTTAGTTTTCAATTTTGTGTTTCTCTTTAGTTTTGTATAAACGGGATTAAAACTTCTTTTGGAGTTGGAACTAGCAGTATATTCAGCAATTTACTGAACAAATATTAATTAAGTGTCAAATACGGGCCAAGAGATATTTTAGAATCTATAAATGTGAAACTGCTTATGTGAGCTTAGCTGTTATATAATCATAGCCTATGGATGTTAACAGACTAATAAATTAGGCAGATGCTAATCAAACAATTACAAAAATATCTGTAAACCACTGTGTAATTAAAATTGTGATGAATTTTGAAGGAACACTAAATAATTTCATGAAATAGACACTAGAATATTTACTATTTCATTTAATAGACAGTAGGCCAGAAAGACAAGAAATATTATTTTTACAAAAGTGACATTTCAGCTGAAATCTGAAGAATGAGCGTAAATTAGGAAGGCAAAAGGGGGAAGATTTCTTCATGCAGAGAAAATTATGAGTTCCAAAATATGTATCCTGAAAGTATTTTAAAATTTTAAGAAAAAAAGATAGAATCCCACTGTGACTAGAACAACAGAGTGAGGGGAAAATGAAGATGAATATGGCAGGAAAGCTAGGTTAAGTACTATGTGTAATGTCTATCAATGAGGTCTTTCATTGAAGATTCAGAATCTCACTCAAAAGAAAGTCTCAGAAAGTTAATACATTATTTTGACATTGAAATGATTTTACATTCAAAATGAATTATTTTTACATTAAAAGTATGACGGATTCTATGTTTTTAAAAAGGTGAGGAAGCAAACCATCAAAATGGAAGTGGCAGGCCATTCTATAGCCCTAGGGGAAGAAGTAGCACGGCTAAGATGATAGCTATAGAGTTGGAGAAAGATGGGTAAATAGAAGAGGTTTCAGTAAGTAGTATACACAGTACTTGGCTATTTACAGGGACAAGAAAGTATCATAGATAATTTCTGGTTTTCTGGTATCACCAGTTGGTATACCCAGGAATAAGAATGACCAAATTTCAGACCAAAGCCTATTAAGTTTGAGAGGCCTGTGATAAATCTAAGTTAATAAGAGATCTGACAATTAATTTTGCGAATTTATGCAGAATGTTGCTAACTGTTTTTTTGTTCGTTTGTTTTTTGTGTTTTTCTTTTTGTATCAGAGGGATTATTATTATGAATTTGCACCAACTGGACAGTTACCAAGTTTACTATTTGGAAGTGCTGAAAAGGCTGTGTGAAAAAGTTAGATGACCTGAACTTTTCGCCAACAATTCATGGCTCTTGCATCATGATAATGCACCAGCTCACATGGCATTGTCATGATGGAGTTTTTAGCCCGTAAACAAAGAACTGTATTGGAATACCCTCCCCATTCATCTGATCTGGCCCCCAATCACTTCCTTTTTTACCCGAAGACAAAGGAAATATTGAAAGAAAGACATTTTGATGAAATTCAGGACATTAAGGGTAATACAGCTCTTGATGTCCTGTTTAGACAACAGCTCTAAAGGCTATTGCAGAAAGAGAATTCCAAAATTTATCTGAAGTGTGGACTAGGCTCTGGCATTGGTGCACAGCTTCCTAAGGGGAGTACTTCGAAGGTGACCACAGTGATATTCAGCAATGAGGTAATTGTCAGACATTGTACATTATGTAGAAGATTGGTGACATGGTTTTGGAGATATAAATTTGAGAATTATTGGCATAATGATGAAGGTAAATCCATAGGACTGAATAAAATCACCAGGGAGGGAATGTGAGAGATAATCCTTATGAATTCAAATATGTTGATATCAAGTAGAAGTAGAAAAGTCAGTAAATGATGCTGACAAATAGTAGCCACAGTGGAAGGTAAAAAAAACTATATATGATAATGTCATGAAAATCAAGAACAATATACCTGACAAAAGCTGCGACTCCAAAAATATTTTTTTAAGATAAATGAATGAAACTATTCATCTGTATTAAATGTGCCAACAAGTCAATTAAGATGGGAACTGAAAAGCATCCATTGAATTTAACATTACAAAAATCAATGATGACTTTACAAGAGTGTTTTTAGTAATATAGGTAGGGGAAAAGGGTGGTTAAGGATATCAAGTCAAAATGGGCTAAAAGGTGAATGGGTTCCAGCTCATAAGACTAACCAAGATTAGTAGCAAGAATATATATATATATATATATATATATATATATATATATATATATGAATTAAGAGTAAAGCAAACAAAAATGTAACTAGATAAAAAAAGTGGGAAAAATATAATCATGTAGTTCACAAAAGAGAAGGCTTAATGGCCAAAAGCATATGAAAAATGTCCCACTAATAATCAAGAAAATGTGACAACACTGCAGTGAAATACTGTGGTTGGCAGCCTCCAACATGGCCTCTAATATACCTGCCTCCTGGTGTTCATGCTTGTGTATAATCCCTTTCTCTTGAGTGTAGACTGGACCTAGTCATTTGGTATTAATTAATAAAGTATGACAAAAATGATGAAATGTCTCTTTCTGAGATAAGGTTACAAAAAATGACTTATGACTTCTCTTGTATGTATGCTCTCTGACGTCATTGCTTGCTTTGAGTGAAACTAGCTGCTCTATAGAAACCCACATATGGCAGAGAACTGAGGGAGGTCTCTTCCAAAAGTCAGTGAGGATCACTGTACATCACCCACATTATAAACACAAAGAACTGAATACTGCTAATAACCATATGAGTAAGATTAGGAGTAAATCTTTCCACCATGAAGCCTTCAGATAAAAACATAGTTCCGACTAACCCGAGTGCTGCCTGTGTGAGAACCTGAAGCAGAGATACCCAGCTAAGCCTGCATTCATGCCTCACAGAAACTATAAGATCAATGTTTGCTGTTTTAAGCCAGTACACTTTGGAGTGATTTTCTGTGCAGTAATAAATAAGACGCACAAGGACAATTTCATATTCCTCAAATAAGCCAAAATCTCAAAGTTTGATTAGAACATGTGGTTAAGGATGTGGAGAAGAAAGGAATACCCATGTACTGCTGATATCAGTATAAACGTATCAAAGTTCAAACTCTTTGAAAAATAATTGGATTATCCCTAGAATGTTAAAGATACTGCACCCTTTGTTAAAGATACTATCTCTTCTAAAGAAAAAAAATTGTCACAGAAGCAAATAAATATAAACAAACATGATTATTGTAGAACTGTTTACAAGAGTGAAAACTGGACAATCTAAATATTCATTAATATGAGAATGAATAAACCAATTTTGATATATTCATGCTCTGTATCACTACATTATAAGTGTTCTAGATTCCAGGTATTAATTTATGTACAAAACAATATGAATATTTGAATATGATTTATGTAGATATAAAATATATAAACAATATCACTATCATTTATGGATACAATATTATAAAATATAAGATTTGAAGTGGAAATGGTACATACCTACTTCAAGATAATAGCCAACCTTTGGAATTAGGGATAGAAATTAAATGAGGGGTGATTTAATTGTACCCATAATATGATATTTCTTTGGGAAAATGATACGAAGCAAATACGGCAAAATATCAATATAAACTAAATCTAGGGGTGTGGGGGTACATGGCTAAGGGTTATATTGTTCTCTGTTTTTCAGTTTGTTTGAAATATTTTATAGTATTTTGAACTTTAAGAATTGTGAATCAGATTCAGTTACAGACAATATTTGTAGCAAACTTTTTCAAAAGCTTGATTCTGAAAGAGATGGGAACATTACGGATAGCTACGAAATTTGTGAGGTCAAGAAAGAAATTGCTTTTATTTTTCTTGTTATTTTTAAAATGGAAGAAACTAGAATGCGTGTAGATAATAATGGGGATGACTTGTCCTGAGAGAGACATTGAAAGTCCAGTAAATAAAGTGGATAAAGAAGAGAGCAAAGTAAAATCTCTGAGGACATAAGAAGAAATGGATGTAAAACTGCAGTCATTCATAGGACGCACATTCCTCCTACTGTAACACAAGATGGAAAGACAGGACGAATACAGATGCAGGAGAAAAGAGTTCCAGGTTAAGACTATGATAAATTGAGAATACGATGCACATCCATAAAAAATAGAGGCATCAGAAGGGACTGTTTGCAATTTGAGGAAGGTAGTGAAGATATAAAACAGTATTTATAGAGAATGAGACCAAAAACTAAATAGAAAAATATTGCAAGATTTCTGGGTAGTGTTATGGATACATTTGAATCCAAAGTATGAATCAACCTTCCTAATCATTTATGAAACATGTGCTTGGAGGTATAACCAATAAATATACTTTTATTTACTAAATGAATTAATACTATAATCTAGTTGTTGGGGGAAGATTAGGACGGTATTTTGTTTTTTAATTCAAATATTGAAACATTGAGCCTCAAACCCAGTCATATAAGGGTAAACTTTTAATATCTTAAAAACATCATTGTTTAAAGTTCTTGTGTATTTTCTTAATGAATTTTAAAAAATTAAAAAAGCAATCATCTGTATTAGCCTCTCCCTAATACAGGGAGGACCTGGTTAATATAATAAATTAACACTAGTTTTACAAATTATGTAAAAGAAAACACCTAAATTTTAATAATGTATTATTTTATCATTCTACATTTCCTTTCATTTCATCCATATTAGATATCTATAAGGCATCTATATCTATTTTATCAGGATATTAAGATTTGTGACTAAATCGAATATTCTAGATTTTTGGATTTCTTGAAGGTAAGATTTGGGAACGAAATTGTCTAATACGGTAAAGTAGAACATTAGAACTAAGTGCATAGTATTGTTAACTTGACAGAGGATGTAAAATGCAGCAGAAAGAATGCTCAACTGAGTCAGTAAGTTCAAATTCCTGTCTTGGGACTCTCTCGGTCAAGTCCCTGAATTCCTCTGGATGCCTTTGTCTACAAAAGCAAAGGATTCAAGTAAATGATCTCCCCAATCCTACTATTTTTAATATTTCACTCTTTTTCAGTTCAATAGAATTTGGGAAAGGAGAGTTCTAATAAACTCATAGACATTTACAGTTTTCCACTACAAACTGTGAAAGGTCCTCAACTCAGTCCCTCTGTGGGAAGGATTAACATCAGTGTCTTTGAATTCTGCATACTTGCTCTCTGTGTCCTGGTTACTTCCTCTCAGGTTCAGAGCAGGAAAAAATGCAGAAGGGAAAGTGGATAGAAGTAAAAATCAAAATGAAGTAACGGAGGAAAAAAGCATGTGTGTGGTCAATTTGGAGCCTTAACAGCACTGGGTGCTCTTCAATTTCGGGACATCATTTCCTGAAACAAAATGGGAGTGTTGATGAACCAGAATTGTGAGAGACTGGGTTGAGATGAGAGGTTACAAGCAATAACATTGGCAATCTGCTTAGCTCATGTTTTTATCAACTAGCATTTAAGTACATTTTAATCTGTTATAAAAACAGTTTTAGAAAAATACAGAAAAGAAAATGTTGGGAAAATCAAAACAATAGATGGCAAAAAAGAATTTCTTGGAGAGCACTAAGCAATTGGCCTTATAATTAACTTGTTTGATATGTAATAGTAACAATTGACCTGGCATTCAGAAATTAAAGGAAGCATGAGAAAAATAACTTAATACTTCATAAATATATTAGTTGAATTTTGGTTCAGCTCTAATGATACTCCTTTTCAGCTCTAATGATACCTGTGCAAAACTTTCCCTCAACCTTCATATAACCAGACTAGATGCTGAAGTCGGAAAAAGACTAAATATTTAGGAAATTTTTCAAGTACATGTGTCCTTTTAAAATGATAAGCATAATTAAATACAATTTGCCTTGTGATTTTGAGGGTAGGAACATTCTCTTACATAACTTAGTTGATTGGATAATATATTTAATGGGACATGTAACAGAATTGTTTATCAGTGCATTAAAACAGTGTTAAACTGTTGTAAATATGAAGTCAGATAGGAAGGGTTTTTTTCTGTTTGTTTTGTTTTAATCTGGAAATCTCATTTAAGGTATGTTATGAGAATAACAATATATTTGATACTTGATGTAAGGTTTCTCTCCTTTTTTCACATTTAGATTCAGTGTTTGGTGCATATTATTTACTTAAAATTATTTCTTGGGTAAATGTGGATGGGAAGCTTTGCTGGTCTTTGCACTCTGTATGTGTGATGTGGACACAAACTCAACAACGCTAGCTAGTGCTTGAAGCTCAAAAAGACAAGATAAAATTTCTCCCCTGCTGTGTCCAGAAGGACGAAGCCCTGCTGACACTTTGATTTTAGCCTCCAGCAGTAGAAAACTAATACATATTTTGTACCTGGAAGGTGCTGCTAAAATAAATACATAAAAATGTGGAGGTGGCTTGAGTTGAGTAATGGGAACAAGCTAGAATTTTGAGGAACAATGATAGAATAAAGGCACTACTTCCTTGATCAGACTACTAATAGAAACGTGGATGTTAAATGAGCTGCTAGTAAAGGCTCAGACGAAAGTAAGGAGCACGTTAGAGGAAACTTACATTACCTTAGAGAATACTTAAATCATTAAAAAATAAACTGTTGGTAGAAATATATATGTTAAATGTGTGTTTCTGGTGAGAAATTAGAAGGAAATGAGGAATGTGTTACTAAAACTGGAAGAAAGGAGATCCTTTACTGTGAGCTCCAGTTATGTGGAAACAGAATTTATAAGCAATCAACTCAGTTATTTAGCTGAGGAGATTTTCAACCAAAGTGTTGAAGGTGTGCCTGGTTGTCTTCTCACTGCTTATAGTAAAATGCAAAAGGAAATAGATAAATTCAGGAAAGAACTGTTCAGCAAAATAAATTAAACTACTAATTGATGATTTGGAAAATTACCAACTTATCCTGATTTCAAAAGATTTCACAATTAGGAGATGCACTGTCAGGAAAAGGTGCTCTAGAATACAAAGCCATAGATGTATCTCAACAATTTTCAGTTAGTGCCGTCAAAGGATAAAAAAATGCAGAGTATTCAATCACTAGAGGACTCTTTGAAGAGATTAGGTATGTGGCTCAACCATCTCAGCAGAAGCCAGGAAGACAGATGGGGTTATTTACAAAAGATCTGTGGAGGAGCCTTTTGTTGAATGAAGTTAATCCCTGTGATATACATGGGAGAACTGCAAGGTTCTTGAGAATGTTATATTAACAGGAATACTGCCAGCTTGAACTAAAATGGACAGAGAAAGGATAAAATTAAAGAAGGCTGTTAGACCGCTTCAAAATTATAGAAGCAAGAAAAAGACTACAAGACTGATAGAACTACTCAGCTGCAAATATGCACTACCCTTAAAAAAAAAAAAATAGGGAAATTGACTCAGGCAGCAGATCTGTAGGCACAGATGGTAGAACCAACAGCCACATAGCATTCTCAGGTTTTAAAACCTAGTGGATTTTGTCTACGTGGATTTCTAAATTTGCTTGGGACCAGTCACTCCTTTATTTTCTTTCATTGTCTCCTCTTGTGAATGGAAATATCTATAACTTGCATCTTATTTTCATCACACTATTGTATTTCGGGAGCAGATAGCTTGTTTTCTATTTTTGAAAGTCCACAGATGGAGAGAAATTTTGCCCCAGGATGGAGCAGACCATTTCAACTATTACTGAATTCCATGATTTAGATTATGAGATTTGGGTCTTCTGAACTGATGGTATTCAGATGAGATTTTGGATTTTGAGCTATTGTAATGAGTTGAGACTTTTGGCAATGTTGGGATGGGTTAAATGTATTTTGCATGTGAATGGATGTGAATCCTTGGGGGCCAGAGGGTGGACTGTGCTGGGTTGAATGGCTTACCATCTGGAGCCTGTGCATGTTATCTTAATGACAAAAGGAGGTTTGCACATGCGCCTAAATTAAGCAATTTATGACAGGGAGATTACCCTGGATTAGCTGTGTGGGTACAATATCATCACAAGAATCCTTATAGCAGTTATTAATACATAGGAAGGTCAGATAGATAGAAAGGCAACATGATGGCAGAAGCAGATAGTAGAGTGAAGTAGCCATTAGTCAAGGGATGCTAGTAACCGCTAGAAGCTTGAAAACACAAGGAATGGATTCTTCCCCAGAGCCCCCAGAAGAAACCAAACCACTGACTCTTTGATTTCAGCCAACAGCAATAGGGAACTAATGCAATGCATTCTTCCCTGATCCATGAAACCCTCAAAGATGATTATTTTCACATATTTACAAATCTGACGTACAGTGTGCTCCAATGAAAATAGCATTGAAAAATATTTAAGTACATATAATGCATCAATATTTATCCAAGTAAGTTATCAGGTAAGCATCAAATGTTTCTATAAGGAAAAATAAATGCAGAATGATTTTGTTACATCTGGAATCAAGAAGAAGCACCAGGATATAATTAACAACAAGTTCACATTATATTTATGATTCTCTGAGTTGGCATTTGAAGGTATTTTCACGGTGATTATGTTTTTCTTCATAATCTCTTACAGAAGCAATGCTCTGCATCTGCTCTTCAGAGCCTCAAATATTTTAACTGCTATTTCGAAATAAGATATATAAATCTTAAAAACTCATTATAATTCACTTTAACTTATAGCATAAATATATGACTATATCATGTTGGTGTATGAATAGATAAGACATAAATGCAGAAATTAAATAAATAAATAAATAAACAAACAAATAAATAAATGTTTGGGCCTATCCTGTTTTAATAATTATGATGACCTATATATGTTGAAGATTATCCCCATGTTGTAGAAATTGTTGTATGGTATATATACATATTACTGTTTGTTCTAACAATGGCCTATGACACAAATATTATTATTATAGCTGTTTTACAAAGAATTTTAGTTATATCCCCATAGCTTTATAGATGCCAATGGTAGTTGTCAGCAATGGGCTACTTCCATCAAAGCTTACAGATCATCTATTACACCACGTGCCTTCTCTCTGGATCTGGAAAGGGCTTCTGTCATCATCTCAAAGAATTCATATTATCCCAATATGAATAAAGAGTATCATTTTAAAAATACGAAGGAAAAGAAAACACACTCTACCTGTGATTAAATAGAATAAGTATTATTTTCCCAATTTTTGTTTAGTTTTAATACATTATGGGCAAATGAGAGCAAGCACTAAACAAAACTCAGTTCTAAAATTTAGTGATATTTTGTCATAATCAGGGAAGTCATGACTGGGACAACATAGTCCACTAAATTTAAGATGCTCTAGATAAAATTAAAAGGTTAGTGACTCAATGAAAATCTGATTTTGTAACGATTACTCTATTAAATTTCATAATAATTTTGTGAGACTAATAAGCCAAGCAAACATCCCGATATTAAAGATGAAGGGAAAGTTCCAAAATTTTTGAGAAAGCAATTCTACTGCCTTCTTAGTAAATTTATTATATAACCATGTATTCATCTTACAGTTTTTAATAGAAAAAAAGTATTACATTATTTTTCACTTTTACAACATCTTCGTATTTAATAGCTGCCAACCCTTGAATACATAAAGTAAGCTGAAGAAGAGGTTTTGTTTGTTTGTTTGTTTGTTTTGCTTTGTTTTTTAAGGTAGAGGAGTAAACTGTCAATGAATTGATAGCACATCTCTCCTGTTCTGTGGTTTCATTTAATCTCTTAAAATATAATTTAATTTCTCCCTTTGAGATATAGATTAGTATATATATATATATATTTTTTTTCCATGTAAAGCATTTCACCAATTCTGCTGTCTAGAAGACAGTCTAAAATGATCATTTCTCTCAACTAAACTTCAATGGTAAGACCTCTGGTAGAACTGACCTGGCATATTTACAGGTTATGGTTAAGAGAGTTAAAACAGTCAGTAGATGATTCAGGAATCGAGATATTTTTAAATAGAGGCACTTGAATGCTGGGTACTGTGTTTGGGGAAGCTCTCTATAAAAACACAATGATATACAACATGATTTAGGAATTCCAAATTTTCTGTTTTTCCAAATGTTGTGTTTTCTTCCCAACACAAATGTGTCACTCTTATTTTGTATGTATGTATGTATGTGTATATATATATATATATATATATATATATATATATATACACACACACATACCTAGATATCCTCATACATAAACTCTATATACATAGAGTATGTTTTCTTCAGGTGTGTATATTAATAATAATACCCAGTAGCTATTGAGCATGAAATATGCCCTAACCACTGGTCTAGTCTATATAGATTTATACATTTAATCCTAACAGCAATAGGTTTGTTCTGTTAGTATGTCCAATTTATAGACTAGGAAAAAATAAAAAACTGAGACAGATATTAAGTAACGTTTTCAAAATTAGATTAAAAAAACAGTGCTACAGAAATTTGAACCAAAGCAACGTGAGGACAGAAGTTATCATTTAATCTTCACAATATTGATGGAAGTAAAAGTACATAACTCTTTTCATAACTAACAAAATTGAGGCACAGAGCGTATAAATCATGTATGGAGAGTCAACCAACTGGGAAGTAGTACTGTATGAATTTCAAACCATGTCATGTGATTCTAGACATCAGATTTATCCATTTCAATATATTGCCACTTTGTTAGATATTTGCCTTTTTAGAACCATTGAATACACAAAACAATTACATCTATGTACCAAAAAAATATTTAATCAAGAGGCCATGGAAGTAAGCATGGCTACCAAATATCTCTCCTTCCTTTATCTAGGATGGGTGAGTAATCATAAAATACTAATCTGCTGACTGATAAATCATTAGTCTATCACCTTACTCAGGCAGATGTATGTGTTACACAGTGCACATACAGTTCAAGATTATGTCTGGTACGTTGATTATTCCTAATTCCTTCTCCCTTAACTGTCATTTCTCATAATAAAACAATAGAATTAGAATCTACTCTAGAGGCTATAAATTAAAGTGCTGTCTCACCCTGTTTGTAATCTAACTCTTCCCTAGGGAATTTCCTGGCCTAAGCACAGGTGTTGCAAAAACTAACTTTTGTTATTAGGTTTCTTCATCTTTGAAGTCATATTTGCACGTACAGATAAAATACATTATATGTGCTAACCAATGTTCTAGGCACTTTGTATATATCACTATTCCTTACCATACAATGCAGCCAAGGAGGTATTATTCCCTTTTACACATAAGAAAAAAAAAATTTGAAAGGATAGGTAACTTATCCAAGATAGACTAGCTAGTAAATGGTAGATTTAAGATTCAAATTCAGGTCAGTTTGTCTCAAAAGATTATCTTATGTCTACTTAATCACAGAGCTATACAAAAAACACAAACACATTCCATTTTGCATCTGTAGATAAAACTGAAAACAATTCAAACACGTCAATGACAAACACATATAGGATGCATCGTTTGGTGTGTAACTATTACTTTTGGTATATGTCTCTATTGCTTGTTTGTGTTATATGTATATGAAAAAATTTATTTAGAGAAATATAACTCACTGTACTGATAGGCAACTCAAGGTCTTTATAAAATAGATTTAAACTGACATAAAAGTTTTTTTTCTTCCATTTTATTTTATGATGAATCCAATTAATTCAGGAAATGTAATATTTTTCATAAAAACTTAGAAAACTTCTTTTGACAGAAGTTTAATTTAGCACACCTTTAAATTTTAAAGAAGCAAAACATTTCCAACTGACAAATGTCTATTTTAGCAATAGAATTAACACCAGTCAGCTGACTTATTTTTAAACTAGCTGTGAAAATTTGTTATGAAGATATCATTCCTGTTTCCAGTATAAAAAGACTGATTGAAATGTAAATGTCTATAAATTTCTGATAGCTACAATAAATGTAAAATATGGAAGGATCAACAGCATTATCTATTCTTGAAAATGCTTGGAAGACTTTAATTTTCAAAAGGCTACAAGCCTTTCACAAGGTAAACATAGTAATGCAATAGAAAAAAATGAAATTTCTGCCATTATTAGTTACATTCTTTCCTACTTTATACATTGATTTATGCTTTTACCAAAATTATTTCCTCATAAATTTCAATACATTGCTTGAAGGCAAAAGAATGATTTCCAACTGTTTTTTAGTCATCTTTATCTTTCAAATATTTAGACCATAAATTAGTCGAAAATGATTATCTTGTATTTTACTATGCTTGTACAAGCAAGCTGTTTCTTCGTATTCCAATTAATTATGTCCCTATGAATTTTTTAATCCATGCTGTGGTACAAGTGTCCATATGTTCACACTAATTCTATCTTTATAAGGAAAAATAAGCTAAATCCAGAGAAAGAATTACACAGATAAATTTACATATCTAATTGAATGTGTAAATAAATTAGTCATGGGAACTCTACTTTTTTCCAACATTAGTTTGCATTTCAATTTTATAACCTGGCTTTTATGGAAGAAGATCCAGTAAAAATGTAGTCAATTGCCAATAAATGGAGAAACACTATGCTAGGTAACAGTGGTACAGATTTGGGTAGCGACATCAATAGTTAGGGACTTTATCATGACAAATCGCATAATATTATAATATTTTTGAGCCTAAAACTGGTAGAACTCTAATTATGATATCAAATCTGAGATCACATTTATGTCAAATTCTGATATAAAATATTAAATTCTAGAGACAGGTTTTAGCCATAAAACAAAACTAAATAAGTGTTTCCCGGCAATTTCATTCAGTTAGTTTGCATTCAGTTGACTTCCATCACATAGAATAAAATGACGTACTCTTTATTTTCTCCTCTCCCAGGGTGTCTCTTTTCTATCATAGTGAGTTTTCCTGTGAGGTACACCATCAGGACCACATGAGACATAAAGGATAGAAAAATATACACTCTAAGAGTGAATACAATTTAAATTAAGTTCTTAAGAACAAAGCCAACAACAATTTATTGATGTTCTGGCATTCTAAGAATAGAATATTGGATAGACTTGAAGAACTAATTTCTGAAGTAAAAGATGGGAAAACCAATGGCTCAAGGAAGAAAGTAGTAAGTAATAGGTGAATCACTTTGTTACTGTTGACTTTGTCTAATAGATTGCCTAGCAGGCATTCATTCACCTGATCCATTTATACTCATATTAGAGGACAACTGAAAAAATACCAGATAGCCAGGGACAACTCCTCTATTTAGGTAAAAATACACCTCTGTAATGAATATTCAGTATAGGAGCATAAGGGAACTTGAGATAGTTTCTAGTCTCCCTCTGGTTTAGTCCCAATATTTATGGTTCTGGGCCTCAATGGTTTTAAACTGTACTATTCTAGTGACAAGATGGAAGAAGAATATCTTTTCTGCTCAAGTTAGACAAAAAGAAAATCAATGGAGCAATCAGCCAACACACACACATATATATGTCACAAAGCATTTTGCTAGATGCTTTCAGGTCTACCATAGAGTAATAAGGCATGACACCTGTCCTGAGAGCCTATACTTTTAGGAAGTCGAAGCATATGTAAGTCTTATTAATTTTTATAACGCATGATATGACTAACTGCAGGAGGGCCCTTTTAGGTAACTGACTGACTTATTTCTTAACGGCATTTGAAACTTTTACTGTGTTCTTTGAAACACCTCATTATATGTGTTTTGGTTGTTTTTAACTTTGTTTTTGTTTTCAGGCAACTTGTAAAACTTCTTTACTCACATGACTTATTTCCTCTCTAAACTTCATCTTCGACTTGAATGTCTTCTGCACTCCAGAATATTTTATCTTTCTGCCCCAGACTTCTCCATGTGAACATCATATAGGTAACTTGAATTCAGCATTTCTAACATAGAAATCGTGATCTTCTACATAAGCCTGCTCTCTGCCCTATAGTTGATACCTCAGCAAACATTGTAAACATTTGGTTCATTTTCCCAACTGAACATGTGGTCATTACCCCTGACTGCTCGTCCCTTACTTCAGAAATGCTGTCAACCACTATGTTGTCAGGATTTGTATCTTCCCTGCCAGACTCGTGGTTCAAGTCATCTTTCCTTGCTTAGATGGATGGAAATGGCATCTAATTAGCCCCTGGATTTATTTTTCTACAGAGCAACTAAGAGTAATTTTTATAAAATAGCCATAGATAAACCCACTCGCCCACCTAAATCCATTCAATGACTGCAATCCTTTTGGGATACAATGGGTGTCCACATCATGACTTGCATGTTTGTCTCTGATCTATGCCTTTCTTGGTATCATACTTCTCCGTACCTTTCATGCTAAAATCAAAGTTCACTATGTTACTGCAAATTTTCCATGCTCTTGCTCAATACAGAGACTGGGTGAACTGTTCCATCTCCTTGTAACTCTTTTCTCATATTTTCTCTCCCACTTGACTAATTCCTATTCACCATTTTAGCATACATTTGTCTTTGTCTCTTTGGAGAAGACTTCTCCACCCAGACACTGGCTTACATGTTCATCCTAAGTGTTTCCATGGTAGTATGTTCTTACCCTACTCTAGTACTTATTCGAATAAAATGGGCTGATTACATAAGTTGCTAGGTCCCAGTGCAAAATGAATATGAGACCCCTATTTAAGTTATTAAGAAGGTAACTACAGAGCATTTAACCCAGTAAAGAGCTCTTCTAAATATAGGTCAAACTTATACTGCACAGGTCAAACATTGATGAGTTTGACCCTCAGGGTACATTTTATTGCCATTTTCATGCTTCTAGTGCTCACTAAATCCTAAGCTCCTGGAAAGCAGAGTCAGATACTTTGTCCTACTACCCATTATTTCTTCAGCAGTTAGCGTTTTTCCTTATCAAGAATAGCTGCTTCAAAAATATCTGCTGATTCCATGCTCATTTCTGAGAAAGGAAGCCACAGTGTGGGCCTCAGTTTTCTGCTAACACCTATTAAATGAGAGGACTCGGCTAGACGCTGTCATTGGGCACCTCCAAGGCTAGGATTAATTATAAGCTTCTTTGTATGCAATAACTACTGCAAAGTCATTCAGGACAGTGGCTAAGAGGATGAGTTATAGAATCTGATATTATTTTAATAATAACAATTACAAACATAGAAATATATACATTTACATAAATAGAAATATGAATTATTATTATAATTCTATTTCAGTGGAACATGGATTTGGCTATGTTGCCCAGTGAACTTCAATAGTTTCAAATAATACAGTGCTTTTGTAAACAACATGTAAACTTTCAAGGAGTACTAGATTTAGTCTTCTACACACAGATAACTTAAATGATTATTTCATATTTTGTCCATTTGAGTTCCTTCCCTAATTTATTATATTTTTTACCTCAATAACTTAATTGTGAGGAATTTATATCAATGTCCCAAGTAATTCATATCAATGTCCTCTTTTGAGTCCATGTATGATTTTAGATGTGCACTGTCTTTCTCACATTCTCTTGTGCTGTCCCCAATTATTTGCCTACACTCTGTAGTTTGTCCAAAAGAGGGGAACTGTGAGAATGTTGAGTGGAGCAAGAGACCACAATGAAATCTAAATCCCTAAACAGCCCAAATACTGTCCTGTCTCTTCTTTCCTCTCTACCTCTATCACTGAACCTTAGTTTCTTCATCTGTAGAAGATATTTTGGTATTCTAAAACTTCCATGCTTGAGAGCTTTACCAGCTCTCCATCACCAGCTTCTCAGACTAGAAAAAGCTGAGCCTTGGGTCAAAAGCAGAACTCAGTTATATGAAAGGGAAGGAGGGAGGACACTGACCAAGACCTGGCCAAAAAGCCACCTTGTGCACAGGGGACTGGAAGTGAACCTGTCCTGCCGACCCAGTCAAAGTGCAGCAAATATACAAACCTGTCTGGAATGTGTAATGTGCTAAGCTTTGTTCTAAGAGCTTCTTGCATGTAAAGTATTACTTATCCCAACAATCCTACTCTCACTCTCATTTTATAGATAAAGAAAATTAAATTGCATGGCTAGTGAGGGATTCAAGATTTGAAATGATTCCATTTGACCTCATGCTTGTTCTGGGTCTGTATGATTAGAAAATCCCTAAAATGAGAAATGAAGAATGTGGGCTCATTATCATTAGATTGTTCCTGAAACACAAAGGAAAGCAGCATAATATTTTCTTTATACATCTTTAGGAAAAAAGTGATGCCTTTAGAAACCACAATGAACATAAAGATATAACTCTCACAAAATTAGAAACAGGAAAGGCGACATTAAATGACAATGGATGAGAAAAGCATCTTGTTACTTCTTTTGTAGGCATTATCATATCTCTGCAGTGGCTTACATCCCATCTCTGCCTTTTATTTTCCTGCTAAATAATTTTTCGTAGACCTTGTTCTGCATGCTCATCATCTTTGATGTTCCTTTGATAGTTTTTTTTTTTTTTTTTTTAATTCCTTCTCTCTCTTTTCAGCAGAATGAATAACTAACATAACATTACTCCAAATTCTCTATTCTACAGCACATTAAAAACAATGTTTGGTTATTTAATGCCCTAATTGCCACATTCTGGAATGGCTGTCTACCATGAGCCATGGACGCTTCACAGCTGGTTTTGCATCATGCAAATTGTCTTTTGTGTGTAGTTTCTTTTTGACAGGATTATTATGCTATACTATACCTGTTGAGTATATTTCTCTATAATTGTTCTATTAATCATTAACATAATTTAAGATCTGTTCTCGTCATTTGAGGAGGTACATAATGAATAACAGTCATTCTTCCAATGCCTTCTGGAGCAAATTTGTTATACTTCTAAAGAAACATGAAACAGATAAGTTTTATTCTGCTCTCTTGGAAATTACCTAGTAGTTTAACGTGAAAATATGCCAGATCTGCTTTGAAAGGGTAACTTCAACATTGTCTAATTAATGGTTAATATTAATAATAATAATAGTAGTAGTAGTAAGTCTTCAGGTGATATAATGAATTGTTTGTACCAATTAACTTACTTAATCTTCACAACAAATTTATAAAGTAGGTATTGATATTCCCATTTTGAAGAGAAGGGAACTAAGTCTTAGAGGTTATACGTTCTCATTATCATGCTTTTGATATGCTCTTGGCATTATCATGCTCTTGGAACTGTGATTTGAATCAGATCTGTATGACTTTATCTAGATATTATAAATAAAAGCAATTGGCTTAAACAATGACCACCTCCTTGGTCATCTCACTACAAAAATGCATATATACCCTCTTAATAATCGTAATGCCACTGCAATGTCAAAAAGAAATATATTGAGGTCCTAATAACATCATATACAAAGTTCCAGGGCCAAGGTCTGTTGAAAACATTGTAAAAAGTGTTGATCCTATGCTAAAGTGATTCAATTCCTGTGACTGAAAGTGATTCAAATCCTGAGAGATGTGTCCTGTATATTTTCTCAATTATTTTGAATTATAAACAGAGTAACTTCCAGATTAAAAATGAAAATTCTGCTTATAGATTGAAATGAATGGGATAGAGTATTTCATTTTCCTTGAATTAACTGTATTTCCACATTTTGGGGAAAAAAAAACAACTTTCTATCTAAACCTATTCTTTATAAACCTATAATTTACAAAATTATAGGTTTGGAAATTATATATATATATATATATATATATATATATATATATATATATATATTTATTTTTCAGAGAACCCAACTCAAGGTATACTTGTGTATGTGTTCTAGATACAATTGTGTTAATGTTTTTTCTCTTTTGAAAATTTTAACAGACTCAGCATAACTGAAAAAAAGACAAATTGCTACTATAAAGTAGGTTTAAAGTAAGAAGTACAATATTGCCAAAATAAAGTAGGTTTAAAGTTGAAAGTACAATATTTTCAAAATAAATTCAGAATCAAATATAGTGTGCATTTTTATATTTAAAATAATAATATAGTATATTGAGTAATCATACCAAAGAATTACATGAAATCATCAAATAGTCACGATGCAAGATATAAATTAAATAAGTTACTTTTAACTAAAGGAATTATTGGATAAAATGAATAATTCTGCAACCGTAAACAAAATATACCTTGTGTGATTGCTTTAACCTTATTTTTATATTATACTTTTAATTATTAGGTTGGTACAAAGTAATTGTGGTTAAAAGGTTGAAAATAATTGAAAATACTGCAATTACCTTTGCACCAACCTAATATTATTATCTTAACATTATTGATTCTGTTTTGGCATTCTGGGTACTTTACAGTTTTCATGAGGAGTGGGAGGCAACTGAAGACTCCAAAGAACTATGAACTTCAGACGCTTCATCACATATATGTATATATATAAGTAATATATATAGCTGTACACAGTTACACTCCAACCTTCCATTATGAAATTTCAAGTGTAAGACAATTAAGATATAATACATCAATTTCCCCCCACATTTTTTAGCAGACAAATTGGAGGAACTGCTACAATGATTAAGCAGCCTGAGAGATTCAATTATGAGGGAAGATTAAGAAACTAAATACGTATAACCTGGCTTAGTGACAACAACTGGGAGGGGATATTGGGTGAGTGTTGTCATTGCATGATATCTTCAAAAATTGAAATTAATCATTTACCATGTGGTAACAGGCAATATGAATTAAAGGAAACACTCAGACAAAATCAATAATAATAATAATAAACTAGTTTTACAATAACCCTGTGTGTGTTATAGAACTATATTTAGAAGAAAATAAAAATGGATTAATACAGCATTCTGATCTGGGTCAAATTTTCTTAATTTTTAAGGCAGCCATTTTTACAAATAAGCATACCATATTTGTTTGTTTTTCTTTTTGGCAATCCGTTTTAAATGTTACAAATGCCATTTTTCCATTATTATCTATCAAATTATTTTAACATGGTATTCTTTCAAGATTACAAATTTATAGTTGATAAATGCTCAGCCATTTCTTTTATACTTTATTTTAGTGATCCAAAAATAAACACAGTAATCAGCATACAAATTTTCACCCCTCTCATTTTAGCTTAAAAATTATGTGTATTTGCTGGTCTATTAGCTAATGGTTTATAGACTAAGGATCATAAAACACAGTAAGTCATTGAATCAGAACAGCATTCCTCTCTCACAGGTATAGGGTTGTTGTTAGTTTCAATCTCATTTATTGTCTTTTAATGTTCTGGAAAGAGATGGTAAATGCAACATTTGCTACTTTCATATTGCATTTAAAATATACGTAGATATTACGATTTATTCAAGAAAAAAATTAGGTTGCCTGAAGAAGTATTGGAAAGTAATGATAAAGACCTCAATGTGAAAATAAATACATTAAAACATATTCCTTAAGAGATGGTAGCAAAACTAATAGTGTAACACAAGACTGTATATCTGGTTATTTCCTAGGTCCTCTAATCCTTAGTGGTAATTATACATGTATACACTACTCAGACTGTATCAGTTTTCTCTAGCCAACTGAACATCAAAAATGTTTGGAAAAAAATCAGGAATCAACAGGACAACAGAACTACAGATTGCCCCCTACTAAACATGATTGCCAGCATTTACATAAAAATGGCTATTAATAGCATTCAAAACTAGAAGATTAAATGGAAAAAAACAATCTATCAGCAGAAGGATGTATGTCACCTGTAACTTATGTACTATTATATAATGATTACTATGATGATGCTAATGACAAGTTTTTGCTTATGGTTCTTCTACCCTTATTGGGATTATCCACCATCCTATATTCCTGAGCTGTACAGACCCGGATATGGTGAAGGGGTGGCATAGTATCACATACAATAATTATAATGTGTCCCTTAGAAGTGTAGTTAGTGCTTCTTTGGATAATTGTTTAAAGATTAGTGACTTCAAGAAAATATTCTTAACTTTGTGCCTCCATTCCCAAACACTTTTGATCTTTTGGTGGGGGAAGGCATCACTTTTTCCACACTCAAGGAGTGCCCCCAGAGAGCTTGGAACCCCGCAGTGCTGGAAACACAGTGGTGGTAAAGACAAACGAGGATGTGCTCGCATCTTGCCCCTTCATAGGGAGTCCAGACAATTGAACAAGGATAACAATAAGAAATATTGAGTGTTGTACAGGATGCTGTGAAACCTACAGCAAGTTGGTTCAGTTAATCCAAAGTTCCAGGAAGGCCTTTCTGAGAAAATGGTGATGGAGTGTCATGCGGGAGACCCTGCTTGGTGCGCCATTTGTCGTGGAGGGCGTCCTGCGGGGTCTCTGCTCCCGCTCCCCACACAAGAACGCAGGATATGGTGAGGCCAAAAAGGAACACCCACGGAGCCATAGGTAGGGGAGCCATACCACTATGGTCTCACTGGCAGCACTATACTCTCACTGGAGGCTGGATCCACACAGTCCGCAAACCGCCATCCACGCTTGCCAGCCCAGCCGCCATCTTCTTGCTAGCCCCCGTTCTTTCTCTCTTCTCTCCTTCGTAGCCGCAGCAGTTATATTAGAGGCCAATGGCTCACTGGTTACAGCTCAAGGCCAACTAGCCACAGCTGATGGCTATCCAATCACAGTTGATGGCCATTTACTACCTGAGCCAGCACCTGTCTATGTGAGGCTGAGAGCCTGGAAACTACTTTCTGGGGCTCTGCCCCCACATGGAGTAATAACCAAAAGGGCTCATTGGCTCTCCAAGTGAGACCAGGTATAAAATTGGTGAGAATACATAAAAACAAAACAAACAGCAACAAGAAAACACAGGTGTTAGACTACTTTTTTGCTATTGACAGATTTAATCAGGTAGGTCAAACAAATGAGTCATGAAATACATCTATCTCTGACTTATTTATCTGTGCAATTGCCATACTATACAGAACCCCTTCTTTAATTTATCTGATTACTTGACTAAGCTGGACCATATTCTAATTAGAAATTATTCAATAGCAACTACAATATGCTTGTGCTCACACAACAGATCTTTTCCAGGTTATGAAAAAAATAAGAAAAAATGTGCTCAATGGAGCTTAGGGCATTAACGTGGAGCAGTAAGTCTCAAACTTGGTATGCATCAGATTCTCTAAGGTGCTCAATAATAATTTGGATTTCTGCCCCTGCACCAATGCTACTGAAATTCTGATTCAGCGGATCTGAGGCTGGGCTCAATACTTTGCACTTTTAAGCAGAACCCAGCTATTTTCACATAGGTGTACCAAATCCACACCTTGAGAAACACTAAATTAGAGGATGTGCTAAACATAGAGGTAGTGACTATTTTGGGGGACAGCAGAGATAATATTCTCTCTTCACTTGTTTTCTCCTCTCTGTCATCAAAATCCTATTCAAGCCATAGGGATTGGGAAGAGGTTTCTCTGTACGAACTCGAAATTCTATCCATAGGCAAGAAGAGAGAACAATACTTCTTCCCAAGTCTGGCTGCACAGTGCAATCACCTGGGGAGCTTTAAAAGCATGCTGGAACCCACACTCTGTCCCTCTAGACTCTGATTGGGCTGGCGCATCCCTGGCAGTACCTTAAGTCCCCCCAGGTGATTCTAATATGCATGCTGTGGCAAACTATAGGCAAAAAAAAAAAAAGAGGACGGAAGAGAAACTATTCTCCATTCACTGTTACAGTTCCCTTGCTAGAAGCTTTCATAACTATATTTCTACACATAGATATGTTTTGTTTAATAGTCATATAATTTATAAATATTGATAGGAAGCGTAAAGACTGATCCTCAAGGGCACAAAAGGGGAATCAGGATTACAGTTTTCAGTTGCTTAATTCAATGGTTCTGCTTATTTTTAGGTTGCTTTGCTTTTATCCCCAATACAAACTGTTCTTTATTTTTTATGTTTAACCGGTAAACTGCTAAACCTCTAGTTCACCTCTCCAATGCCTGAGATATGCTTTTGCATGTGGGCATGACCTTGCAGTCAAAAGTTCTATTTTAGAGGTGATATTTAATTTTATGTTGCACAGTGATTGGCATGTACTGTACCACATCACGTTTTTAAGTGGCCTTTCTAGTATTGTTTTTTGCAAGCATATGGATGTTTGTTGTATTTTGAACTTTGTTGTATTCTAAAAAAAATGTGCCAAATAGAAAACTGATAGTGTTGACACTAGAGATGGTGAAATTGAAGGAAAGATGGCATTTTTAGGAAGTCCAAATGAAGTATATTCTCCGTCTCCAGGCAAATTCCTTTGATGTCTGCTAATTTATTGTATTTTTCAAGAAAGCTGCTAAGAAAAAGGAGTAAGGCAAATAACATACATACTAATGTGGAGCTATGCCATTGAATCTTGTGTCTAATAATGAGGTTTAGAGTGTGAACTAAAGAGAACTTTAAAATTATTGCTTTAAACACAAATAAATTTTCGTGCAATCAAAGGATAAACTCCTCATATCCATTCAACTTTTGATAAGAATACAGCTTGCTAGAAGAAACCTAATCAAGAAAAATACTAGTGTAGTTATTAACATTCTATAGATAATTACAAACAAAAATAACCTGGTAAAATACCATCACCTTCAGTGTAATTGCAACATTCTACTCCACCCCCTTGCAAAAGCTGGTATTTGTGACCTGTCTCCACTAGTATACTATAAACTCATGAGAGCTGGCACCTTGTCTATTTTATTCACTTCTACACTCTCAGTGCCTTGAACAGCACTTATGCCAATGTTCAACCAATATTTATCAAAAGAATGACGAAAAGCACATGAGAACTTTCTTATCCTTGATGTTAAAATGATGTTTTTTCTAAAACCAAATCTCAAATGATCTAAGAGAATGCATATATATATATATATATACACACACACACACTGAGCAAATAATTTTTCTTTACAAATGTATTATAAAGTTTACAATTAATGTATAATTTTATGTGAATATATATATATGGTAAAATTACACCATGAGATAATGTTTATATGCCAAATATCCTTACATAGTGTATGCAAATTTATTACTAAACTTTTGGACATTTGACTTTCATTAGCATTTTAAGGTACATATTAGATAATAAGGAAGGCAACCTCCATTTCCTGGTGTTCTACAATAAGAAAGCTGATAAAAATATCTCTTGAAATACCAGAAATACACTTTATAGTGGACTAAATAAATGTTGTTACTTGTGTGATATAGAAGACTGTTAAGACAGAGATTCCTAAGTTACCAACATGTGCACATGGGTACTTAGAGAATACTAGAGAAGGTTCTGACAAGAAAGTAAAATTAACTGATAGAGGGAACCTGATAGCCTTTAAGGACAACTTGTGTTTAATGCAAAATAATAATAATAAAATAATAATAATAAATTAATAACATAAATAATTTAAAACCCTGGAATTTTCTCACGGAGTTATGGGTTCAATTTAAGCTACTGGCTGTAAGAGAAAAATAAAATCGAATAAGGTATCTGAGATGCATTTAGAAAGTATACTCCTGCATCTTACTGCTTCAAATCTTCTGCTTCTGACTCCCCCATTTCTATTAATGGCCTCAGAAACTAAGTTTGAAACTTTGACATCACAAACTGCTTTTTCCCCCACATTTTCCAGAATCTAACTCTCTTTCTTCTTTGCTGATTGACATCTGAATTTAATGCCTGCTTTATACCCTCAATATATCTGACATGGCATATCTGCATCCTCCTTGGTCATCCAGCCCCAGGACATTGTCTGGGCCTTGGCAGAGATAATCTAATCACACCATACCCTTTATAAACATTCAATGTTTTCCATTGTCCAGAGAAATATATACAAATTCTTTAGTATATGTGATTTAATTCTGCCACATCTGGTGTTTCAACAACACTTAGCTGCCTACTAAGCCCTGAACACATCATGCACTTTACATCTATTATGCTTTCAATCAAATTGCATACACTACTCCTGGAGTGCTTTACCCTTCTCCATATGATGGACTCCTAAGTATTACAAGAGCCACTCCTCATGTCAACCTCTTCTAGGAAGTAATCCTAGATTCATGATACAGAATTATTCATTCCATTCTATGCCCAATGACCTACGGTGCCTGGGTCCATATCTTGATACCATCACTTATAACTTAGTCATCGTTATGAAAGTACTTAAACTCTTGGTTTCCCCAAGAACTGATTCATAGAATCCTGATGATTATATGTGTTAATACAAGGAAAGTCCTTAAAGCAATGCCTAGAAAGTAGATATTTAATGAACACCATTGCTATTTTCAAAAAAATCTACAGGCTTTTTCATATTGTATCGCCCTGTAATTTTCCTTTTTTATTTTAATTCAGGTTTATTGGGGTGACAATTGCTAGTAAAGTTACATAGATTTCATGTGTACAATTCTGCATTACATCATCTATAAATCCCATTGTGTGTTCACCATCCAGAGTCAGTTTTCTTTCCATCACCATATATTTGATCCCTTTTACCCTCATCTACCACTCGCCTCCCACCTTACCCTCTGGTAACCACTAAACTATTGTCTGTGTCTATGAGTTTTTGTTTCTCATTTGTTTGTCTTGTTCTTTTGTTGTTTTTGGTTTCTATACCACATATCAGTGAAATCATATGGTTAGCTACTTTTTCTATCTGACTTATTTCGCTTAGTATTATAATCTCAAGATCCATCCATGTTTTCACAAATGGTCCTATCTCATCTTTTCTTACCACCGAATAGTATTCCATTGTGTATATATACCACAACTTCTTTATCCATTCATCTATCAAAGGCCATTTTGGTTGTTTCCATGTCTTGGCCACAGTAAATAAAGCTGCAATGAACACTGGAGCACACATGTCTTTATGGATAAATGTTTTCAGATCTTTTGGGTAGATACCCGGGAGAGGGATTGTTGGGTCATATGGTAATTCTATTCGTAATTTTTTGAGGAACCTCCACACTGCCTTCCATAACGGCTGCACCAGTCTGCATTCCCACCAACAGTGTTCCTTTTTCTCCACAGCCTCTCCAACACTTGTTACTATTTGTCTTGTTGATGATAGCCATTCTGACTGGGATGAGGTGATTTGCATTTCTCTGATGATTAGTGATGTTGAGCATTTTTTCATATGTCTATTTGCCATTTGTATGTCCTCTTTGGAGAAATGTCTCTTCAGGTCCTCTGACCATTTTTCAGTTGGGTTGTTTTTTTGTTGTTGAGTTGCATGAGTTCCTTGTATATTTTGGATATTACCCCCTTATCGGAGGCACTGTTTGCAAAGATCTTCTTCCATTCAGTTGGTTGCCTCTTTATTTTGTCGATGGTTTCTTTAGCTGTGCAGAAGCTTTTAAGTTTCATATAGTCCCATTCATTTATTTTAGCTTTTACTTCCCTTGCCTTTGAAGTCAAATTTATAAAACACTCTTTGAACCCAAGGTCCATAAGTATAGTACCTATGTTTTCTTCTATGCAGTTTATTTTTTTTAGGTCTTATGCTTAAGTCTTTGATCCATTTTGAATTAATTTTGGTACATGGTGACAGATAGCAATCCAATTTCATTCTTTTGCACGTGGCTTTCCAATTCTCCCAGCACCATTTATTGAAGAAGCTGTCTTTCCTCCATTGTATGTTTTTTGCTTCTTTGTGAAAAATTATCTGTCCATATATATGTGGTTTTATTTCTGAGTTCTCAATTCTATTCCATTGGTCTACATGTCTGTTTTTCTGCCAATACCATGCTGTTTTGATTATTGTAGCCCTGTAGTACAAGCTAAAGTCAGGGAGTGTGATACCTCCAGTATCGTTCTTTTTTCTTAAGATTGCTTTGGCTATTCGGGGTCTTTTGTGGTTCCAAACAAACTTGATGATTTTTTTGTTCTATTTCTTTAAAAAATGCCATTGGTATTTTGATGGGGATGGCATCAAATCTATATATTGTTTTGCGTAATATGGCCATTTTAATTATGTTGATTCTTCCAATCCATGGGCACGGGATGTCTTTCCACTTCTTTGTGTCTTCTTCAATTTCTTCTAAAAATGTTTTGTTTTCAGCATATAGGTTTTTCACGTCTTTGGTTAAGTGTATTCTAGGTATTTTATTTTATGTATTTTTTTATTTTTTTTGCTGCAGTTGCAAAAGGAATTGTTTTTTTTTTTTTTTTATATTTCTTTTTCTGAGATTTCATTGTTACTATATAGAAATGCAATAGACTTTTGTACGTTGATTTTGTAGCTGGAAATTTTACTGTATTCGTTGATTGTTTAGAATAGATTTTTGGTGGAGTCTTTAGGGTTTTCTATATATAGCATCATGTCAACTGCAGAGAGTGACAATTTATCTTCCTCATTCCCAATTTGGATGCCTTTTATTTCTTTCTCTTGCCTGATTGCTCTGGTGAGGACTCCCAACACTATGTTGAAAGGCAGACGTGACAGAGGACAGCCCTGTCGTGTTCCTGAATGTAGAGCAAAGGGCTTCAGTTTTTCACCATTAATTATGAGATTAGCTGAGGGTTTGTCAAATATGGCCTTTAGTATGTTAAGGTATTTTCCTTCTATACCTATTTTATTAAGTGTTTTAATCATAAATGGATGATATATCTTGTCAAATGCTTTTTCTGCATCAATTGATATAATTGTATGATTTTTGTCCTTTATTTTGTTTATGTGATGTATCACATTGATGAATTTGCAGATGTTGAACCATCCTTGTGCCCCGGGGATGAACCCCACTTGCCCGTGCTGAATAATTTTTAATGCATTGTTGTATTCGATTTGCTAGAATTTTGTTTAGGATTTTTGCATCTGTATTCATCAGATGTATTGGTCTGTAGTTCTCTTTTTTTGTGTTGTCCTTACCAGGTTTTGGTACCAGGGTAATGTTGGCCTCATAAAATGAGTTAGGGAGTACAGTCTCTTCTTCAATTTTTGGAAGAGTTTGTGCAGGATTGGTATTAGATCCTCTTTGAAGGTTTGGTAGAATTCACTAGTGAAGCCATCTGGTCCCGGACTTTTTGCTTTTGGGAAGGTCTTGGATGACCGATTCAATTTTGTTACTGGTGATCGGTCTGTTTAGATTTTCCTGTTCTCCATGGTTCAGCCTTGGAAGGCTATATGTTTCTAAGAACTTGTCCATTTATTTTAGGTTATTGAATTTTGAGGCATATAGTCCATCATAGTATTCTTGAATGATCCTTTGTATTTCTGTGGCATCCGTGATAACTTCCCCTTTTTCATTTCTGATTTTGTTTATTAGTGGATTCTCTCTTTTTATCTTAGTGAGCCTAGCCAATGTTTTGTCAATTTTTTTAATCTTTTCAAAGAACCAGCTCTTTGTCACATTAATTTTTATTTTATAAGAAAGTCTTCCTATGCTAGCATACAAACTAACATTGGAAAAAGGCAGTGTGTTATTGTTATTTAGATTTCTAGTACCCAAAACGGTATCTGTCATAATTAAATTTCAACATTTATTGTATACCTATTATTTATATGATTTGGTGGTACACATGGATTTATAAAGAGATACATGTAATTGTCCCAATCCTCAGGTAGCTTATACTGTATCGGGGGAAATAAAACACACACAGAACATTAGGAATTATGTTTTTTCAAAACCAAAAGAGTGCGACATATCAAAGAACGTGAGATGTCAAACCATTCACAATCCCAATGGGAAGAAGGAACTGGGGAATATTCTTGAAACAGATGAAACTGGAAAGGGTATTAAATGATGGTATTTATTAATGAAGGCATTTTAGGTGGGCCGGCCAAACATGGAAGAATGGCATGGAGATAGGGATGATCATGATAAGATCAAGTTGGCTGATACAGGTTTTTGTAGGATAATAGTAAAAAATCAGGGTTTGCAAACTACAACATTTGCAGGCAAGTGAAATAAATGAGTAAATCAGTCCAGGTATAACACAATAAGAATGTGGGGGTTCTGGAAAACTAGAGGGCCTCCTCCCTATGAAAGGAGGCAGCCACCCCTCTTCTATAACTGTTATCTCAAGGAAATGGGTAACAATGTTGCTGGAGAATGTGCTTTTCAAAAAATGAGATATCTTGTAATATGTTTGTTTGTCTTTTTGTTTTTTTAATAAGAGTAACTATTTTCAACAATTTAGGAAACACTGTATAGATCAATCAAATTAGCCTTACCAAAGACTGCTGTCCTGCCTGTAATTTGTAACCTCTGTAAAAGTTTGAAGTGGCCATGTGTAGGTTTAATTGTCAGGTGAGACATTTATAATTCATTTGTTATTTGGGAGCCATCTAAGGTTTTTAAGAAGTATTACATGCCCAGGAATATTTTAAGCAGATTGTTTCAGGAAATTGTTCATAAAATGGATTATTGAAGAAAAAAATGTTGAGAAACAAAATGTCCAGTTTATAAATTATTGTTCTCATCCAGGTTTAAATATTAAGGTCCAAACTAAGGTGATAGTTGTGAGATTGTAAAGGGAGTGATCTAATGTTCAAAGGAAACCACTTGAGTCTCTATCTAATTTTAGCTGACTCAAATTAGTGTTGTCAGCCCAGGTTGTGCTAATTCCTCCCATTTTTCTTATTTCTCCTTTAATCAAGAGATTAACATAAGTGAGCTAACTAAAAGAAAATCATGTCTTGCCAAATGAACCTTGCCATTTTGTGTAATAATTATAGCACAAAAGAAAGGTTAATCTGATTATACATAATAAGATAAACAGAACATTTTCAACATCTGTGATAACTGGTCCTAAATGTTTCTTACAGAACCTTAAACAAATCATCACAATCAAATATGATTTTTAGTAAAAGTCATCTTTGCACTCAGGCTTTTAAAAAATAGAAGAACACAAATAAGGAGCTATCATTTCCAACCTAAGCACTGAATATCATGTTGTAAAATGTACAAGGTGCTTTACGAGATCTCATGACTGAAGATTTTGCAAGGTATTACAAATACATCCAGGAAGGACAAATTTGTGCTTACTGCTCAGTGATCACGTATAATTATCTGTCTTTTTCTCTTCTGGGTGTTAAATTAAAAAAGCAATGGTTAATCTATGACTCATGTTTGTTTTTATGTATTAATAACACAATGATTATGGGTAATTCTCTCTCTTATGAAATTAAATGCTTTCACAGGAACATAATTTGACTTAGCAATGTTTTGCATTACTCCCAATACAGAGAAAACCATTATGGATATGTGCCAAGGCACTAAGGATTGCCGGCTCATTCTCTGAGTTTTAGACGGATATTATTTTTAATTCTGAATTTCTTTCATTCAACTCCCACTCTCCAAACCCTCTCTTGAGCTCTCTGAAATGACTCCTGCAGTCAAAAATGAAATAAGGCATTCCATCCCAAATCACGCTCCCAGGTTTAGCATCTCTCTCAGTGGTATTACTGACACATATAACAGAAACCCAGGCATGGGGAAAGGCATTAGGTTGGCCTAAGTCACCTTTCTCATTTGCAAATGAGCTGTTTTTGTTGGTTTCAGGTAGTAACTCAATATCCCCCAAGTATTCTTCCTAAACTATCCTGATATACTCTGAAATAACAACAATCTCTCATTACAAATAATGCTTGAACTTGCCACTCCCATTCTACTCCTTGTTAACATTTCTTCCACCATCTTTAGCTGATTCATCCATACCTTCCACCCTGGTAATTCTGATGAGAGGTTTTACATATAACTTAATGGCAGAAACTCAGGTTTAATTAAAAATAAGCCAAGTACGTAATTCATTTTAATGAGGAAAATGAAAAATGGTGAACTCAAAGAACTGTTAAGTAATATAATGTTCTTCGTGAATGACTAACTGGCACTAATGCTTAGATCAGGAATATTTTTGAAAGCGCATGTAGTGTCATGATATGTTGGGATTTTATTCCATTTTGTTTCTGTTCTGATTTACTGACATTCCTCTTATTCAAAATGGTATCAGTTAACATGTTTTATGAACCAGAATTTCTAAATTCATCATGGAAGGGTGGTTTAAAAAAAAATCAACTTGGAACACAACACAATGTTTTGAAGTCCCTTCTGAATCATCAAAGAAATATGTATACTTGTATTATCTAATTCATTTTTTCCAGTGCAATGCATAAATCCTCTAGTTTTAATTTTATTTGTTTGTTTGTTTTAGCTTTAAACTTCTCTTAAGTCCAGTAGAGAACTATACAAGTTCAATTGCTTCTTGTTTCCTATCACTATCCAATTGCAGCCCATCTCTTTATCCCCTAGGCATTATGAAACATGCATAATGTACTTGTGTCAGCACTGCTCTTGAAAATACACACTCTTTATGTATTTTGGTCAAGAAATATATATTCAGAGTCTGCCATGTGTCAAACACTTTGTTATATACTGTGGATACAGAAATGAACCAGTGTGCAGTATACTTAGAGTTACTAACATGGGAATGTATGATCATCACACAATGCAATCCATGCTATAAGAGAGTCAGGTGGACATTGCCCAATGTACTGGATACAGCCTGACTGACTCTCTAAACAGCAGATATTTTTATTCAAATCCAAAAAAGTGATAAGCACTGTTCTAGGTATTACATTTATACACTCGAATGTTCTTAAGTTGCACATCTTCCAGCATTTGCCAGAGATTTTTTTGTTTTTACATTTACAACAATCTCTGTGTTGCTCCAATAAGCAGTTCTGAAATATTGAAGAAAAGTGCCATCTAATTTTCATGTTAATTTAGGTAACGTTCAGAATGCCAATATTATGAAAATGAGGAGGTAAATGAGGAAAAAGGAGTATCTGATTATTTTTTAAAGGTTTCTGCAATGTTTCCCAGAATAAATAACCATCTCCCATTCAAAAAAAAAAATGTTTACATAAAATATAAGATATTACTGTCTCATTTCTGTAATGCCTTATTTTATTGATGATATCATAGGAACAACAGTGGAATGCATATCTCTTCAGGAGACCAGAAAGATGCCCTTCTCACAGGCTACTTTTAGCAGGGGTCCAGTAACCTGCAGCAGGCATTAGTTTCTGTATTCAGGGATAGCAGAACCTAAGGCCTAGGTGGGTACTGATGGACTCACTCATGACTGCTATTAGCACAGACACACACACAAAATTTTAAACACTTTTAAAATAATTAATAAAGATGCAATTTCTGGACTACTTTTCTGAAATTTCAGTCCTGCCACTGGTACTTTAAATTTTCTTCACTGCTTCTTCTAATGTCTTTTCATAACAGTCTTAATGATCTTCTCTTATGGGCCAAATCTGCATATGTTGATTGAAATCCTAAGTCTGACTACCTCACAATGTGACAGTAATTGGAGAAGGGCCTTTAAAGGAGTGATTAAGTGAAAATGAAATCTTCAAGGTAGATCCTAATCCAGTCTGACTGGTGTCCTTGTAACAGTAGAAAATTTGGACACACAAAGAGACACCAGGGGTCCGTACATACAGAGAAAAGACCATGTGAGGACCCAGTAAGAAGCAGCTGTCTGCAAGCAAAGGAACGAGGCCTCAGAAGAAACCAAACCTGTGGACACCTTGATCTTGGACTGCCAGCCTCCAATAAATTTATGTTTGTTAGGCCTCCCAGTTTGTTGTATTTTGTTATGGCAGAATTAGCAAGCTGATTTGTCATCCTGCCAACATATAACCTTTAAAAGCTGTTAAAAAGCGATCCCTTTTGGAGAATGTTCTCTGGGACACATTGTTCTCCTCCCAGCTACAGTCCAGTTATAAGTAAGCAGGGATACATTTTGTGGAGATACCGAGAAAGTATGCATGATTTCTTAAAATGTCTATTAGATTCCAAGACTGGAGTTTCTTTGTTTGGTTTAAGGCTTCCCTGCTCTTTGAAAGGTACAGGGATGGAAAAAGTGTTAAGACTTATTAGTAAGTTATGAGTGTGTCCTCAGGTTATTATACCCTTTTCTCAGCATGGATTGATGGAACAAAGCTTGAAGGAAAGAAGTGGAAAGCCAGGTAACCATCATGCATGTGCTAAGTTGGAGTAAGAGGCCCCCAAAAAACAAGGAAAGGAGTTGGCTGAAGGCAGAAGGCTAACTTTGACAAGTTGACCATTTTAAATAATACTGACATTGCTTTTGTATTAGTAACGTTTCTAAAATTCAAAGTGAATACTATTCTTATACTACTACCACAATCTTCTGTAACTTATTGGATATTTTTTTAGTCTTTATTCCTCTCAAAATAAGTCATTTTAGTTGTTTTGTTTTGTTTTTTTGTTTTTTTCTAAATTCCTTTCTACATTGTCTCTTAAATATAATTAGGGTGATGGATGCTGACTATTGATTGGGAAAACCAAGAAGGGACGTTTCTGTCAGAAAACTCCAACCACCTTTATTTCTCTTAACACACCTTCGATGATTAAAAAGCAAAAATCAGCTTGTGATTTTATATAATAAATTATAGAATCCCACTAGGCTTCTGAGCATTGAAATGTGAAACATTTTAGGATCAGTTTTTTCCACTCAATTGCATCATCTGTTGTTTTAGCTATAAGGGTTAAAATAATTTTGCTCTAAAACAGCCAGAGCAAGAGCCATTATAAACATCACAAAAAGATCTGTATCACAGAGTAAGTACTTATGCTTTCTAGAATAAAGCTTAACTGGGAATTATTTAAAGTCATAGATTCAGATATAAAAGAAAAAATAACATACAGTCAACAAGTTTCCAGCTCAAGTTTTGAACCACAAATACAGGATAGAAAGGATGTGGAATTAATGTGAAAGTCACCTTGGAATGAGGCTAAACCAGGTCATCTAGAAATTCATTAGCTTGAGAGCTTAGCAAAGGTAAGACCAACTCAATCTAATGGTCACTTTCATCTATGCTATTATCAATAAACTATCAGCCAAGTTAAGAAAAATCATTTTCTCCATTATATCGATTTTTTGTCATAAAATTCCCTGTCATATAAGTTACAGGAGTAACCTGAGAATATATATTTTATGCTGTACTTATGCCTAGTTGATCTAATTGACTGCCTTTGCCAGGATGATCTGGGAATTATTCTTAACCTTTCATCCCTGGTCTTTAGGGCAATTAATGTTAATTACCCAAATTTTACCACCTCTTATTTATCCCTGTGATTTGACCTGAACATTAATCCCAATGACAAACTATACTTGAATCATTTTGGTACCTTAACCCCCATGGGTGGTCCCTCTCACCACCCATGTAGGGTGTGCCAACACAACCATAACTGATTTGACAAGTAATATACATAAGACTCTAACCAATCACATTCTCTCCAAGGAATATTGGAATTGGAAATAGAAGAGATTAAGTAGCTTAACTAGATCCATAATGAATTCTGCTAGTTAAATTAGTTTGGTAATCAAATCTGCAGAAGCAGAGAAAACCAATCTGCAGAGTAAGATGGATAATGCAAAACTAAAGAGAGAAGCATAGAGGAGATACCAGGGGGAGGGAAGGAGGAGGAGGGGGAGAAAAAGGGGGAGGAGAGGGAGGGGGGGAGAGAGAGAGAGAGAGAGAGAGAGACAGAACAAGAATGAGACAAAAAGATCCAGAGAGAGAAAGCAGCTGCCTTAGCTAACAACAATTCCTTTGTTCCTGGCTTTGGGCTATCTAGAAACACATCAGTTCTTCCTTCAGTTTGCTGCAATACCTCTGAAGCTTTAATATAAAATTCCCCTTAATATAGATGTTAAACTTAGATGATAATATGTTCAATTCAACTTTCCTCTGGTTAAAATATATTCCTCCTACAATCAAATATACCTTAATGTGGCCTTAACCCAACTTTACCTGCCTCAAGGGCATTTATATTTTAAATGTAGTTTCTATTTCTATCTTACTCTCAATCTTTCTCTCTCTCCTATACACAGACACACACACTTTTGGGGATGTGTGAAAAATGTACACTAATTAGTTCCCTTAAATTAATATAAAAAACAAAAAACAAGGTTGCGTGTCCCACCCACTCAAAAATTTAGAATTGCCAAATTCACTTGAAAATAAAGTCATTGTGGATGATATTTATATTCAATTTATTATAAATAATGTAAAAAGTACCTTTCCCAATTTGGAAACATTACTTTTCAATGTGATGCCAATATGAATTCAGAAAATGTATTAACAGAATTTTTAATATTCCTGGGAATAATATAATTTAGTTATTACCCTAAAACAGTACATTTTTAATTTAATAAAGTTATTTAAAAATATTACAGACCTAGTTACTATTTACAAAATGTATGATTTTACCAAATGTCAATCATGTTCTCTTCAGAACAAAGAATTGGTTGTTATCCTCAGCAAGCCACCAATGGCTTCCCTTTATAGCTCTCATTTCTCTCATTGTAAAATGGGCATAATAATGGTCCCAACCTTATTGTGATGCAATAGAGATTAAATTAGATGATGTACGTGAGTCATGTAACAGAGTCACTTGTCCATTGGAGTGGTCAGTAAGTGTTAACTATTCTTATGACTATACAGGTGTGATAAAAATATACGGTGAATGTTGCTGCCCAGTGCCATCCAAAGGAAAGGCTGGGATCTTCAATAGGGAAATGGCGAGTTGAACCTCAGTAACAGTGTGTGGCAAGTTTCACCTTGTTCAGTGAAGTCAGTCAGGTGTGAGTACATTTGAGAGAAGGTATGTTTTGGAAAATGTGCCACAAATCCTCCATCATGATAATGCTGCATGTCACACATCTCTTCTGGTATGGCAATTTCTGTCAAATAAAGACATTATGGTGTGGTCTCTTCCACCTTATTTACTGGATTTGGCAATATGTGATTTCTGGCTCCTCCCCAAAGTCAAAATGACCATGAAAGGTAAACATTTTGAGTCGATTCAGGGCATCGAGGCAGCCAAGACAGCGCAACTGAAGACACTCATAAAAGAGCACTTCCAGAACTACTTCAGAAAGTGGCAAGAATGATGGGCTAAGTGTGTTTGAAGTGAGGGGGGGCATTTTTGAGGGGGATTAATGGAAATGTGTCTTTTATTGTAATTTTTTAAGTTAAATGGTCACCGTATTTCTTGATCACACCACATACATCCTCAAGTATTGTAGTATACAAATACGTTAGACATTATTCTAATTATATTTGTTCATATAAAAATAAATACTATTAACATTATTTTTAAATATTTTTCCAATGAATGTTTTAAAAAGTCTTTCTAACCATCAAACAAGAGAGAGAAATCCCAAGTGTTAAAAAGGAGTCTGAATATAATCTAGCTATTAATTGATTCATAATCTCCTTGAGTTCCTAAGTCCAGTTTGCAAGATAGCCAAGTCATTCTTAAGTTTTTGTATATTTTAAAATATAGTTTGTACTCAGTGACAAAGCTATTAATGAAAGAAACATAAATTTTATCCAACTGAATACTTCTTTAAATACTTTTCCAAAATACATTTGAGGAAATAGTAGGGCTAATGAACAGGCAATGAGTATAATATAATAAATGCTATATATTTTAAACAGTAATGTTAATGTCAGACCAGGTTCAAATTCAATAACATTCAACTCTAATATAGAAAGCCTTTTGTGAGCATTAGTTAAAATGAATTCTTTTATTATCCTAGTAAATTGTTACTATATAAAAATAGAATATATTTATTTCAAGTAAACTTATAGCATTTATATTGTTACGAATCATTACATGTGAAATATTTTAGTGACAATTATAAATTATGCATAGTTTTGTTTTATTCTATGCTTGAAGATCATTAAAGTTATTAATCGATCCTTCTCAGCCATACTCCATGACTTTTCCCACCTTAGCGTCATAAGCTATAGATTTGGTGCCCAGACATTATTCAGTAATGGTGATTTCTTATGTGCTCTGCTTTCATTAACACTGAGCAGTGATATTTGTCAATGGAGTCTACAGCCAATTTCCAATGTCATTCCCTTAAGCTTATTCCACCATCTTCCCCTCCTTTTTTGGTCTGCAATTGCAACTGTGAATTTATAGCATTCCCGAAGATTAGAATACAGTTAGGAGAAAGGCGATAACATTTAGATTAAATGTGGCTCTACCCTGAATAACTACTCTAGGTGTGTGGGTTTTTTTTGGGTTTTTTTGTATTCTGGGTCTAAGTATAATTCATTATATTTGGATATAAATAAAACAACTAGTGAAAATGAAATAATATGAAAAAAGTATTCTTAATAGAAATCTGTTGATGAACAGACGAATGGATCGATGAATGAATGCTACTGCCAACGACCACGACTACCCAAAATGTAATGTGCTCTTTTAATAAGTGATGCTGCTTAATTTGCTTCAATAGTAAATGATTATTTTTTAAAGTTAATTTTGAAGTACCTTGTCTCTCTAGGAAGTTTATTTCTGTGCTTTGAGTATTTCTGTTTTGAAAGTTCATAACAAAAGGTAAAAATGGCTTTTATTTGCCAGTCCCCCACCCCCAATCTGAATGTACTTATTAATTTATATTATTCTTTCTTCCATAAGACTTCCAAGTCAGGATTCAGACAAGTTGTTTTAGCCAGAGACTGGAAGAATCACATGACCTGACAGAAAGCTACATTTTAAGCAGGGATCAGAATTGGAGAGGGGAAAGTGAGAATTACTTTCAGAAAGGCAAATTAGGCCGGGGCCCAAACCACCCAGAATATTAGGTTTACTTTTCTAAATAAGACTGGAGATGGGCAGAAAAACACTGTGGCTTCAGATTTGTATGGAGAGGATACACACACATGCACACAGGAGGTATGACAATTAAGCTTGTGAACTCATCCTACAAAAAGTGACACATACCTCACTGTTGAATATCACTATGGTCACTTTTGAAGTACTCCCCTTGGGAAGCTATGTACTGATGCCAGTGTCTAGTCCACCTTTCAAAGCAATTTTGGAACTCTTTTTCTAGAATGGCCATCAGAGCTGTCGTGGTATTACCCCTGATGTACTGAATCTCATCAAAATGTCTTCCTTTCAATGTTTCCTTTATCTTTGGGTAAAGAAAGAAGTCATCGAGGGCTTGATCAGGTGAGTAGGAAGGGTGTTCCAACACAGTGATTTGTTTACTGGCTAAAACCCTCGTCACAGATAGTGCCTTGTGAGCAGGTGCATTGTCGTGATGCAAGAGCCATGAATTGTTGGTGAAAAGTTCAGGTTGTTTTGGTCTTTTACGTGCAGCTTTTTCAGCAATTCCAAATAGTTAACTTGGTTAAAGGCTTGTCCAGTTGGTACAAATTCATAACGAATAATCCCTCCGATATCAAAAAAGTTTAGCAACATCATTGCAACAAAATTCACAAACTTGTCAGATCTCATATACATATATATGTATACAGAGGATGCCGAAAAATATATATACACAGTTTGAGAAAGGAAAATTGTACTAAATTCTAATAATTAATACATACCAATAACAAAAGATGAATACAAGTCATGTTTGTCTTCTGCAATTACAAGAGGAGCTCAAAGTGGTTACCATCAGTGTCCAGATACTTCTAATTATAGCAAACTACTGCTTGAGCAACGTTGACCAAAGTGTCCACTTGTATACAAGTGGACACTTTGGTCAACGTTGTGCTCGCTCTCTCTCTCTCTCTCTCTCTCTCTCTCTCTCTCGATATATATATATATATATATATATATATATATATATATATATATATATATATATATATTTAGAGAAGCAGCAAGGAGCTTCAACAAGCTTAAACAAAATACATAATTCCAAAAAGCATTTTGATTATCATTTTTGTTTTATACTGATTTTTTTTTTTTTTTCCCCAGGTATTCTCTCTCTAGTAGTTTCAGTGAAATTGATGATACTAGACTACCATGACCCAAGTTTGTTTTGGGAACCACATTCTCTTTTAATGGTGAACAGACAAGTAGATTACTTCAGAGCTATTATCCTTGTTTGACTCATAATGAATATCAAGATTAACAATTTCAATTTCTATGGTTTCTTCATTTATAAGAAAACAGCCTACCTTGGATTAGTGGTGAAACAAATAACAAGTTTTTGCTTCTAAGACTGCTGAAATAGCTTCCTAACTATGTGGACAGTTTATTTTTTTCTGGGGGTCTACAGAGATAGCTAAGGACTATTTGTTTGATAGTCAATGTCAAGAAACTTGAATTTAAGTAGAACTCAACAGCTCATCTCTGGTGACAGGGATCTGGTTTAGAATTATACAGGATCCCTCAACTGATGCTGATAAAACTCACATCTCTGAGGCAGGAAACAGGATAACAAAAGAAGTTCACAAGATTCTCCATAATCTTGCAAAAGCCAACTAACACTTCTTAACACTTTTAAGATAAGTCTCTCAGGAGAGAACAATGTTTCTGTATTCAGCACAGATCTATAAAGGGGATTATAAGGACTCCTTAAAATGTTCAACAGCCTCAGCAGCAAAATTGTAGTGCACAAATCCTGTAATTTGGAGAACAGGTATTTTTATACCTTAGCAAGCTTTCTATTTTATTTCACTTTTGAGAGTCACAGATGCTAGTGTTTTAATGACTTTTTTTTTTTATTTTTTATTTTTTTTTACAAAAGCAACAATATGTTTTTTGTTTTTTATTTATTTTTTACTTAGGAAAATGACTCCCGTTTTAGTGTTAGAACTCTGGTATGTACACGACATTTGTTGAGAAGTACATCATTTAAAGTAATGAGGGAGAGTTTGAGGAAGGATCAGGAGGAAACTAAACTATTTCAGCAACAAAGTTTTCAGTTGTAATTTAAGGTGATCAGCTAACAGTGCTTGAAAGAAAGCCTATTGCTCGCATATGTTTTTGTCATTTGCAAAAGTTAAAAATAATCTGCTAACGCCAAGCAATTTCGGTGGCCTGCAATCTTTCTACATCATGCTGTGCTCAGTAATGTTCAGTGACTAAAAGCAATAACGTTTTGATTCTAGACTAAAATGTCTAGCTTTGCAGTTGATTGTAAGCCACTTCATGAGATGGTCTGAAATCCTTCCTGTGTCTACTAGTCTTGATGAGCTCCTTAGCAAAATAAATTAGCAATTTTGAAGCTTTCCCCTTTACTTTCCTACTGCCAAGAATTTCTAAATAAACCCTGTGTATTTTCGCCCTCAGCATGATTAACAGGTGGGGTTGCAATTCAGAGTTGCTTGTGTTTAATTTGGGTCTTAGGTGTTTAAGTGTCCATGCAGTTTTCATCAATATCTTCTCATTTGTACTTGTTTTACCTGATTTGATTCCATTTTCATATTCTTAAGTCTCAAAGGTATGATATACATGTCAATAAAAATTAATCTCTGACCAGCATGGACCCCAAAGGACCTTCTATATCTTATTAGGACAGAAAGCAATTTTCTCCCAACAACTAATTTGTAACTATTTATCAAGTATGCATTAATATTATTCTAGACTAAAGCAGTCCTTTTTAAATATGAGTTGCTGAAAAGTCAAATGTGATGGGATAATGTTAGTGTACCTGAATGATCGCTGTTATGTCAAATACTGCCCTTTTTGGTTAACATATATAATATAATATAATATAATATAATATAATATAATATAATATAATATAATATAATATAATATAATATAATATAATATAATATATATATATATATATATTTTTTTTTTTTTTTTCCTCTGCTCTCCAGAGCATTTCAAGCTAATCCATAGTGTTGCATTGACTGATCCAGTGGCAGATTTTATTTATTTATTTATTTTTTAATATCAGGTGCCACACTTAGTGGCAGCATCAGCTCAGGCTACCTTGGCTTTCCAATATAACTCAATGTATTATAACTGGAAACAGCAGTTATAGCTGATTCAATCTAAGGCTGTTCTTCTGAGGCTGTCGATAAAGGAGTTGGGAGGTGCTAAATGTTATCTTGTTTTAGGACTGAGGACAGCTGCTCTCTCTAAAGGAGAGGGGATCAACACATCTTTCCCAGGTTATGGGTCAGATATATTAAATACAATTCACGTTTGGCTAATTTGTAGACTATGTGTTATAAGCAAAATAATACAATCTATTGCTAATATTGAAAATGATGATTAACTTAAATTTCAAAATAAGTAAAGGCTTTCAGGAAAGGTACAATCATGACTAATGTTGAAACAGTGGTATAATTATGTGGCTTCCTTCATGAGACACAACGGACAAGTAATTTTCAGCCATTTTGGACAACCATCCAAGTGTAATTGAGAGTGAAGAAGATGGAAAAAAACAGAAAGTGGAGGAATATGTGCTGATATTATTATCCCTGCCATGATTATGTATAGAAAATAGAAACTGTGGTGAAGGCTAAAGTGTTGGAAAGGAGTTAGGCTAAGAAATTATCAGAGCTTGTATATCATGAGTCCAGCTACGCATTCTGGGGCGAGAGAGTGCGGATGGTCAGAGGAAGGGGTGACTATGAAAGGTAAACATTTTGAATCAATTCAGGACATGGAGGCAGCCATGTCAGCGCATCTAAAGATACTTAACGAATGAGGACTTCTAGAACTGTTTCAGAAAGAGACAAGAATGATGGGATAAGTGCGTTCAAAGAGAGGGAGAGTATTTTGAGGAGGATTAATGGCAATGTGTCTTTTACTGTAATACATTTTTTAAAATTTAAACATTCACCGTATTTTCTGATCACACTTTGTACATTCAAAAAATGAATGTTCTGCCCCATCCTAACTCCAAACTCCTCATATAAAATCCCGAGCTTGAGTCTCAGAGTACATTGAGGAATGATTCTGCACACCTGTAGCATTTCTAACATTTGTGAAAATTTAATTTGACCCTCAGTTACTCAATAACATTTATGAAAACATTTGTTTTCACTCCCATGGTGTAGGCTCAGACTTGGGATCAAAAGCAGAGTCATGAATAAGGTATGTTCAAAATGCCACAACTGTGTTGTAGCTTTTGTAGTTGATAGTGTGAATGGGTCAGAAATAAGAGAAAGGACATTTGCTTAGGTATTAAAAACATTAGTCCAGCAGAGCAGAGAAAGAGAAGAATGAACCATGATAAGACTGACAAAATATTTTACACCCTATCAATTAGTTTTAGAAAAAGGAAAGTAAAAAATTTGCCTACCTTCTTCAGAAAGAAGTTGGGGGCGGGGGGTGGAGAATAAAAAGAAATCAACCAACCAAAAAATCCCAAGAGGTTATTTTTTGTCAATTGACTAAAGAGTTTATACATCTATTTTATTGAAAATTATAAAAATAAATATTGGGTTTTCTGCCTGTGGTTGTAAAAAAGTTAAAGCAAATTTAATGAAACTTCAAAACAGAGTTTAATAAAAACACAAACTTTCCTTTTTCCAAGGTTTTTTGAGTCTCCGTAATTAAACATGCCAGTCACAAAGCAGGCTTGCTGAATATTGCCTCAGACAGACATTGTTATTATCTCTAATATTAAGTGTAGTGATACAACAATATACAACTGTAATTGGGAGAGTTGAGTAGTTTTAAAGTGGGTTTAAGAGCAACACTTAAGAGTTGACTAACCTCAAAGCAATCTCATTTCAAATTTCTTGCTCTGTTTCTTGGCACATTATTCAATAACTTCTTAAATTTAGTTTTTTGAAAATTCATGTTGCCTTACCTGTTACTCTTCATGTCAGCGGTAAGACAGAATTGAAACGTAGTAGTACACTCAGGTGGGTCAGTAAACATGTAATAGGTTTCCAACTCAGCAACTAGGTAATTATAAGGTCTTAGATCAGTCACTTTGCCTCCATGGGCTTCATTTTGCTCATACATAAAATTAGATAAGGACTATGTCAATGTTTTCAAGCACTTACCAACATATGCCTAAAGGTACAAGAGACTCAGTGATTTTGGATGGAAGGAGAAGGAAAAGGACTACACCAAAATAATAATAATAATAATAATAATAATAATAATAATAAATAAATAAATAAATAAACAAACAAAAAAAGTATTTGATATCTTTACATAAAATTTACATTCATCTCCACAATATTTCAGTGCACAAAAATGTTTCACATTGCCTGTATAAACATGAACGTTCTAGAAAATTGTGCTAGACGAAAAGAGAGAACTGATACCAAAAATTAGGGGCAATGTTTTGGCAAATTCTTTACTCTGCTTTGTATTACAGTTTTCCCAGAACCTTGGTTTACATAAATGAATCGATACAAGTAGCAATAACACATTTTAAAAAACTGCTGTGTAAACTTTGTCACTGAAGAGAGATGACCTGAAATAGGGAGAAAAATGTATGGTACAACATTTTCAGAACTACTGTTGTTGGCAATTTTAAGCAGTTTCTTACTGAGCAGTAAGCTTTTTTTTGTCATATAGTGGACACAAAATATATCTAATCGATGATCTTGTACATTTTACTGCTCCTTTTCATGAGTATTTCATCTGAAGACCCTTTTTTCCCTCTCAGTATGGAAAGATGGCTAATTATGTTCTTCCTTATTTTAACATAATTACTCATTCTAATCACATGTAAATGGCTGGTGTCATATAACTTACAATATTCATGATCTCTTCATCCAGCTCTCAATCTTCATTTTCTTTGCTCTCTTTGCTTTGTCATAATTTTGGCTTCAAATTCTTGAATAGTTATGGTTGGCTTGACAAAATACTTACTAAATGAGCCAGTTGTTATCATGAACTATAAACGTATTTGTTGATTAAGGTTGTAAATGCATATATTCCTCCCTTCTCTCATAAGGAAAGTTATAAATCAACTGTGAGCTAGAAGACTATGTCCAGTATATTTTTCTTCCTTGATAATGCATATCTGTGAATTTACAATTTTAATTATCACATTAAGATCACTGAATGATAACCAAATGGATGCTCTTTTGACACATTCTCTCTAATGTGGATATGTTGATTGTTCAGGCATTGAAGGTGTGGACTGGCTACCACTCCCAGAATTTTCCTTCTGCTAGAACTACACACAAAGATACACTACATTTCTTTTAGTTACCATCACATTTACAACAGCAACAACAGCAACAATAACAACAAAGCACTTGCATATTTTATCGAAATTATCTTAATTTACCATTATGACAAAGACAAATAAATCTGTTAAATTATGAACTTCTATCCTATCATTACTCTAAGATAAAGAATATTTGATCTTCCATTTGATCTTCCTCGTGAGGATGTGAAGCACATTCACTTTTACTGTTTGATTGTGCTGTTTGAAAACAACATATTCTTATTTTTATTTTTAGCTTCACCGCCCTTTGTTTTCATTTCAAACCTATTCAATCATGTATATGGCTTCGGGCTGCACCCAATATTTACCCATTACACTTCATAAGCAAAAAGAATGCTGAAACTAACTATAAATGAGTCTTCAAGGGGTATGTTTCTTATTAATCTGTTCTTCATCATGTTTATTTACCAAATTTTTTTCTTCTGCTTTTCTTGAAAAAATTGTATGATTTGTTTTTAAAACATGCTAAATAATCCTTTAATGTCATTATTGCTCTATTTTCTTCTTAAATAAGTATCTAAGCATTTTTAGCTTTAGACAAACTATTGTTAATTAGTATCAATTTACTAATAATGGTTGAGCTAGTGCTATTGGTTCTTAACTGTCAGGCATATTGTAAAAAGCCCGTGGAATAAGACCAAATTCACTCAAGATTTCTGCATTTTTTAGTATGTTGCCCAATTTCACTGATTTCCAGCTAATTTATAAATATTCCTGTTTTTAATTTGGATTAATGTGTGCCACTTAAAATAAAAACACATTATCCACTTTCAATAATATAAAACTTAGAGATAATTTTTTAAAATACAGAATATTTGTTGTTTTCCTAAGGTCACAGCACTTTGTTCTTCAGGAAGAGTAAACAAAATATGTTTGTTAAAAATAAATTAACTCAAAACAATGATGAAAAGATGCTATGAAGAACTGACTTGAATTTACCAAATGTTCTTGATGCAAACAAACTGTAAAAAATGACTGATGCAGTGCAAAATACCCTGTTCTCCCCAAATTTCTATGGGCATCTGCGAAACCAACCATATCTTCCATCTGGGCCATCAAAACAACCACCAAAACACTCTTTCCATTCCTCTGTTCCTACAGACCAGACACAAGCCACAGTGGGCCAGAGCACGAAGCATCTACTCCTGTGATTTTACTTGCATAAGAAGAAAATAAAAGTTCCCTCTGATCTTTAGGTAACACTCAAGTTTTTGGAGGATGCTCAGATGTCTCCTTTCATTTCCACAAACGCTAAAAATCATGCATCCCTTGAAAAAGTGATAAATGATGGCAGGCCTCAGTCTCTTCATGCACTAAGCCTCTGCAATTAGAAACCTTTGGTGTCTGCCTATTTAGAGCATATTGTTAGAAGGAATTTATACTTAGCTGATTGTTTCTTTGTGTGTATGCATGCTAGTTTATTTTATTAGCGATCTTTACCATTTTCTATTTAGAGTGAAACTTGTTCATTGTAACTGGTAAAACATGCAAAAATGTATTAAGCAAATCATAATTCCAATCACTCTTCTCTCTTCCACTGCCCACATCTCTTGAGTTAATCTCTCCACTATTTCTCCAACCTCATATAAATACACACACACACACACACACACACACACACACACACACACGGAAGTCTGACAATTAAATTTGCAAATTTTGTTGCAACGATCTTGCTAAACTTTTTTTGATATCAGAGGGATTATTCATATGAATTTGTGCCAACTGGACAAACAGTTAACTACATTTACTATTTGGAAGTGCTGAAAAGGCTGTGTGAAAAAGTTAGATAACCTGAACTTTGTGCCAAAAATTCATGGCTCTTGCATCACGACAATGCACCAGCTGACAGGGCACTGTCCCTGAGGGAGTTTTTAGCCAGTAAAAAACTAACTGTATTGGAATACCCTCCCTGCTCACCTGATCAGGCCCCCAATGACTTCTTTCTTTACCAAAAGATAAGGGAAATATTGAAAGGAAGACATGTTGATGACATTCAGGACACCAAGGGTAATATGACGATAGCTCTGATGGTCATTCCAGAAAAAGAGTTCCAAAATTACCTTGAAGAATGAACCAGGTGCTGGCATTCGTGCATAGCTTCCCAAGGAGAGTACTTCGAAGGTGACCATAGTGATATTCAGCTGGGGTATGTAGCACTTTTTCTATGATGAGTTCATGAACTTAATTGACGATAGATAGATAGATAGATAGATAGATAGATAGATAGATAGATAGATGATTGATTGATAGATAGATAGATAGATAGATAGATAGAGATAGATATATACACACATATACACATTCCCAGAAATATGCATATTTCTGGGAATATTGTCCTTTATTATTGTTGGCATCATCGCCTTGCTTCTTTACATTACTGTTATATTCCTCCAGATTAGAAGATGTGGATCCAATACTTTTAATAGATGTGGGATAACCATCAAGTGGATTATCCAGTTCTCTTCAGTTGGATACTTTGGTGGTTTGCATGTGCTCCCCAGGATAAACAGTACTAGAACACATAAACTTGGTGCCTGTATTCTTGCCTACTTACATTTTTTTTTTTTTTTATGTAGCAAGCTTTTACTATATTTTTGAATTTTAAGTGGATGATGTAAGAATATTAATGTGTGTTTTATCTTGTTTTTTTTTTTGCTTTAGGTGCTCATTTAGTGGTCAGAGGTTTTATATATTAATATTTATAATTTTAATAGGTATTGAAAGAATGCATTGCAAAATGGTTTTTAGACTTTAGCTCTCACCAAGTGTAGCACTTTTCCCTATCTGTACATCAGGGGAAAACAACAACAACAACAATAAACCTTTTATTATTGGGTTCACACAATGTGAGGGATATAAAAGATAAATGTCTAAGTATTACTTTGTCTTGTGCACCTGAAACTAATAAAAAAAACCTTTCACTATTGTCTTAGCTCATAGTCTCCTGACAACTAATAAGATGATAGAATCTTTTCATAGGTTTATTGATTGTTTTTAATGTGAACTCCTCTTACGATAATTTCCTCCTTCTTCTATTCAGTTATTTGTATTTTTTAAAACAATCAGTCTGTGGAAGTTTAATAAACATACTCAAAATGAAGAAAAATTATAGTTTACTCACATGTTGCACAGATGCAAATTTGCTTAACTCTTTGGGTTCATCAGGGTATGTCTATATAACAGAGTAAGTAATAGTCTTCAGGATCATATTTACAAAACGTCCCAACTGAAATGATTTATTCATAAGCATCAGAGAACAAAGATAAAAAGTAGACTAAATAGAGATTAGTATATGTTTCCGTCTTTTATATGAAGGGTTCCTAGACTTCTTTTTTAAATTTCTTTGTTTCATAGGAATATTATTATTGAAATGGCTTATAGAAAGGTGTATTGATAAAAGTTGACATGATTCTTTAATTCTTCTGTAGAAGAAACTATTTTTTGTCTCTATAATTGTATTTCATGACCTAGTGTTTCTCCTCAAATTATCACCTCCAGGCCATTCCAGAAAATGTCCTAAAATATAAATGAGCCTAAAAGCAAAAAAGAAAAAAAAAGTACATATTCTCATATCATCCACTTAAAATTTACCAAAAATGTCAACAGGAATCAGGCCAAGTGACAAAGTAAGTTGATCTTACTTTATAATGCTTTCAGTTATGGCTGTTCCTCATGTTTCCCAGAAAGGAAAAAAGAAAGAAAAAGTCAAATGATTACTGGAAATATTCAATATTGATAAGACCTTTCCAAGATAAGAAAAAAATAAATAAATTTGTACCTTCACGACTTGATCATATTTTGGAAACTGGCCAAAATATGTTTCATGAGAAAATGTATTGTACGAAATTTAATAGCATATATGTATCTTTCTTTTTTCCTTAATCAACCCATAGACACATACTAACAAAAAACAAACTACATATGAGTATTCACTTTTCTTAAATTTGTGATAAAGTCACCTCCTCTTATTTGGAAATGTAATGCGTTCTAATAATATTATTTTTTGAAGCTCTGATTTGGTATAATTTCTAACACCATATAGTTCAGTGTAAAAGTGGGCAAGCAAAAAATTATGAATTCAATTTCTAGGTATGAAAGGATGTAGAATTTAGAAGACCAAAGATCAGAATAAATAATTAATTTCTTCATAATGCATTTAACAATTATCTAGTGTTTGCTTTGTACCAGACCACAACAAAACCAATCATTATAATATAGGTAAAGTCTTAAACAAGTAGAGAGACACCTAAACAAAGTGAAATTGAACCAAATCAGACCCTAACCTCTAAGACAGAAAATCTAAGGCTAATACTCTTTTTTGTAGTGGCTGTGGAAATATCAACTGTGCAGTTTGTTTTTGTTTTTGTTTGTTTATTTGTTTTGTTTTCTATACACTACCTCATTAAATGTATTAATCTGGACAAACTAAAAACATGGGAAAATTTTAATTCTTAAACATACAGGGGATATAATAAGAAAACTAAAGAAAGAAAGAAATGAAAATTAAAAAGAATGAGTCTCAGTGAGGTAGAAGGAAAATTTCTGGTTGGGAAATAGTCAGTGTTCAGGGTATTAAATTTTGCCGCTATACTTAATCTTTTCTTGTAACCATTTTTTAGTTAAGAGAGACTGTTGCTCCACTAATACCCAGAAATTTAGGGGCATGAAAAGAATGACAGGGAAAATAGGGAGATGTGAATGATTTGGCATGGGCTAAGTGAAAATGAGCAATAAAACTGAACTCTTCAGTTTCTTAAGGTGTTAAAAGCTGATGCAGGAGAAAATGTGAAGAGATTTTGACTTCTGATATTGTGCCAAGGTACTGGTGTCTTGAATAAAGCAGGGCAAAGTGTTTGTCAACTTAATTTTTTGAGATCTATGTGAGCTAGTTAGACTTGGAGGTATAAAAAAAAAGAAAAAAGCTAATAAAAGATAAGCCTAAGAATTAATGAGAGATTTAAGGTAGATGTCTATTTTGTGTAAGGTCTTAACATTTGAGCTGTAAATATGGTTCTGTTAATGACATTTGGTAATGCCAAGAATGAATATAGTGATCTCTTTAATAAAAAAGATACATTATAATAATATATGCATTTGAACAAGCAATTATATTAAAGTATTATTAATGGGTTTTTAATAGGAATCCCACTGCTGGTGGAAATATATTGAAATTTCAGGCATAGGACCAAAAAAAATTTTTTTTTAGGTAGTTTAATGAATCATAACACTGAAAACAAATTTACATGTTTATAACCAAACCACAAGGCCCAAATAGAACATTCTTTCCTGGATTTCTATTGGTTTGAATGATTTTGTTTAAATTATTAAATGGCAGCAGGATGGAGAGAAGGAAAATAAAAGGGATTAAAAAAGTAAAGGACTCTAATTTCCTTTAGATTGGCTATTTTGTCTTGTATTCATCAAAACAATAATATCTTGAATTTGCAAAATAAACACATAAACAAACAAACAAACAAACAAAAAACCTGTTTTTGAAAATCATGTATTTGTACCTTTCACATAAGTGATGCACTTCTTTTAAATTCAATTTAAATTAAGTTATATCAAAGTATAAAAATTACTAATTTAAAAAACATATTTCTAGACAATGTAAGTGGATAATGCACAGCTACAGAAACCTCAACATTTTAATATGGCTATTGGTCATCAGTTATAGAAAATTAAATTTAGTTTAAGAATTATGAAAAACACTTGACACATGTATGACAAAATTGATCCCTGGGGATCCACTGATAAATTCATAATAGAGTTATAAGATTATTATTTGTTGTTATGAAAGTAGTTATCTCAAGACTAAACACAGAAATGGTAAAAAATCTACTGCATATAGAAAGAGGGATGAAGAGATAATGTCCAGAAGACTTTTCATTTCATATTATTCAATACTGTTGTCTTCATTATCATGGATTTAGATTACTTTTACAATCATTTTATAAAATGGTAGTGCATATTTATGAACAAATGTACATGTATTATACATATGCAATTTTTTAAAAGCTATAACAAACATTAGTTTTGATTATCTCTGGACTATGGATATAAGTGCCTTTGTTTTATTTCGGCTTTTGCCTATTTTTAATTTTTCAAAATAGTGTTCCATAATATGTCACATGTTTTTAAATAAAATAGTAAATTGCCTCAAAATTTGAAAAAAAAAATAAACTATTTCAAATTTGGGGAGAAATCTTGTGAATTGCCATGTCATTGCATCAGTGACTGGCCAAGTAGTAATTGATTCACTGTGAAGTACTGATTCATTTAAAGGTTATCAAAGATCAGAATGGCAGACATTTCAGAAGTGTCACTAATCAAGATAAAATGTTCATTAAAATGATTCAAATGTGTGATTGATTAAAGTTGAAACAGGTAACAATAAGGAATAGTTTTATGAGCCATAAAGACTTTTGCAGTCTTTTAACAATAATTTAAAATATATCTATATATCTATATCTATATCTATATCTATATCTATATCTATATCTATATCTATATCTATATCTATATCTATATCTATATCTATATTGTTTTGGCCATATATGACAAACCTACAGCTAATAGCATATTCAATGTGTAAAAGCTAAAAGCATTCCCCTTAAGATCAGGAATAACAGAAGAATGCCCACTTTCACCACTTTTATACAACATAGTACAAGAAGTTCTAACCACAGCAATCAGAAAAGTAATAAAAGGCATCCACATGGGAAAGGAAGAAGTGAAACTGCCATTATTTGCAGATGACATACTATATATTGAGAGAGAACCCCAAAGATTCCACCCAAAAAATATTAAAACTGATAAATGAATTTAGTAAAGCAGCAGGACACAAAAATTAATATTCAGAAATCAGTTGCATTTTTATACACCAATAATGAGCTACTAGAAAGGGAAATTAAGAAAACAATCCCATTTACAAGTGCATGAAAAATAAAATAAAATATTTAGGAATAAATATAACCAAGGAAGCAAAAGACCTGTACTCAGATAATTATAAGACATTGAAGAGAGAAATTAAAGAAGATACAAAGAAATGGAAACATATGCCATGCTTATGGATAGGAAAAATTAATATAGTTAAAATGGCTGTACTACCAAAAGCAATATAGAGATTCAGTGTAATCCCTATCAAAATACCAATGGCATTTTTCACAGAACTAAAACAAACAATCCTAAATTTTACATGGGAGCATAAAAGACCCTGAATAGGCACAGCAATTCTGAGACAGAAGAACAAAGCTGGAGGTATCACATTATCTGATAGCAAATTATACTACAAGGCTTTAGTAATGAAAATAGCATGGCATTGACATATAAACAAACACAGACATCAATGAAAGGGAATAGAGATCTCAAAAATAAATCCCTACCAGTATGGTCATTTAATCTATGACAAAGGAGGCAAGAATTTACATTTGGGTAAAGACAGATTATTTAATAAATGATTCTGGGAAAACTGGACAGATACATGCAAAAAAATGAAGCTGGACCACCTTCTTATGCCATATACAAGAATAAACTCAAAATGGATTAAAGACTTAAATATAAGACCTGCATACAACTCCTTGAAGATAACATAGGAAGTAAACTCTCAGATATTACCCTTAATAATATTTTTACTGATATATATCCTTGGGAAAGAGAAACAAAAGAAAAATAAAATGGGACTACATCAAACTAAACAATTTTTCATAGTAAAGGAAAGCATGAACAAAATTAAAAGACATACTACTGAATGGGAGAAGATATTTGCAAATGATACATCTGATCAGGGCTTAATAACCAAAATTATATAAAAAGCAAATAAACAACAAGAAAAACAACAACAGCAATCCAATTAAAAGATGGGCAGAGGACCTCAATAGACATTTCTCCAAAAAGTACATACACATGGCCAATAGACACATGAAAAGATGTCCAACATCACGATTCATCAGAAAAATGCAAATAAAAACGACAATGAGATACCACCTAACTCCTGTCAGAATGGCTTTCACAATTAAATCAACAAACAACAAGTGTTGGTGAAGATGTGGAGAAAAGGGAACCCTCGTACATTTTTGTTGGAATTGCAAATTGGTGTAACCACCATGGAAAACAGCATGGAGGTTCCTCAAAATATTAAAAATAGAACTACTTTATGACCCAGCAATCCCACTCTTGGGTATTTCTCCAAAGAAATCCAAAACACTAATTCAAAAAAATATATAAGCACCCCTATGTTTACTACAGTGCTATTCACAATAGCCAAGATATGGAAACAATAGAAATGTCCATCAATAGATGATTGGGTATGAGAAACTGTGGTACATTTATACAATGGAATATTATCCTGCCATAGAAAATAATAAAATCTTACCATGTGTAACAACATGGATGGACCTAGAGGATATTATGCTAAGTGAAATAAGTCAGGACTGAGAGAGACAAATACCATATTATCTCACTTACAGGTGGAATCTATAGAACAAAATAAATGAGCAAAGAAAATAGAAATAGACTAGTAGATACAGAGACCAAACTGATGGTGCTATATGGGAGGAGGGAATGGAGAATGGTTGAGAAAATGAAGGTATTAGGAAGTACAAAATAGTCACAGATATGTCAAATACAGTATGGGGAATATAATCAATAATGTAAAGACTGTCAGATACAGGTGTCAGATGGGTACTGGACCTTTTAGAGGGATCACTTCATAGATTACATAAATGCCTAACCACTGTGCTGTACACCTGAAACTAATATAAAATAATATTGTCAGTTGTAGTTATATATGAGGTGCGATCAAAAAATACGGTGAATGTTTAAATTTTAAAAAAGTATATTACAGTAAAAGACACATCGCCATTAACCCCCTCAAAATATTCCCCCTTGCTTCAAACACACTTATCCCATCGTTCTTGCAACTTTCGGAAGCAGTTCTGGAAGTCTTTTTTCATGAGTGTCTTTAGTTGTACTGCTGTGGTTGCCTCGATGTCCCGAATCGATTCAAAACATTTACCTTTCATGGTCATTTTGACGTTGGGGAAGAGCCAGAAGTCACATGGTGCCAGATCCAGTGAATAAGGAGGATGAAGATACACCGTAATGTTTTCATTTGACAGAAACTGCTGAGCCTGAAGCTATGTGTGACACGGAGTATTGTCATGATGGGGAGTGAAGTGAATACACTCACGAAAGAGGACTTCCAGAAATGCTTTAGAAAGTGACAACAATGATTGGATAAGTGTGTTCAAAGTAAAGGCGAGTATTTTGAGTGGGATTAATGACAATGTGTCTTTTACCATCATACTTTTTTTAAATTCAAACATTCACCGTATTTCTTTATCACACCTTGTATATATAGTCACAAGATTTAAAGTACAGCGTGGAAAACATTGAATGGCAATGTAATATGTATGTATAATGTTAGATGGGTAGTAGACTTGGTGGGGTTATCACTTTGTAAGGGATGTAAATATCTAATCACTGTTGTTTTGTACTCCTGAAACTAAGAAAAATAAAATATAAATAAAATTCATTTAAAAAATGTCTTTTGAATAAGATAATAATGGAAATGTTTTTTTGTTTGTTTGCTTGTTTGAGATGATACAGCAAATGATTTAGAAACAGTTTTCCCTTAGAAATAGTTATTTTACTTCTAGCGATTTAGCTTATGGGCAAATACGATGAATCAGAAAGAAGTTAGGTTTTGGCATCAGCCTTCCTGGTTCTGAATTCTGACTACTGTACTTACTATGTATTCGGCATTGGTCAATTTGAAAAAGAAAATCTAGTTATTTTTAATCTGCAATATATTTCCTCACCTATAATAAAAGGGTAATAATTCCTACTTTGCAAACTGATAAATGTATGTAAACTAAGGAATATAAAATACTAGCACATAACTGATATTCAATAAAAGCAAGTTATGATTACTCTTCTATATAAGTACTAAGATTCATTATTATAAAAAGTGTATGTATAAAAAATTGGAAAACAGAAATTGTCTAAAATAAGTATGATTTCTGTAAGATAAGACAGTATGTAGTCTCTAAAATCATGTCAGAAAAACATTTAAATGCCATGGAAATATACTCAGGATTTATTTTTATTTAAAGACAATGGTACAAAATATATGTATTATATGATTCCATTATCATTTTTAAAAAATACATACAAATCTATACATATAATTGAAAAGGTATGAACTAAATATATTGTGATTATCTCTAGGTAAGAGGTGATTTAAATTTTTTTCTTATATTGATGTC